>NC_052533.1:97449998-97600242 GCF_016699485.2 Gallus gallus | reverse complement strand
AGGTGAAGTCACATAACATTAGCATCTGTTTGTGCCCAGAGGGAAAGAACTCCCCAGGACAGCTACAAACTCCATTTTTTCCGCTTGGTCAGACACAACTCTGCACCCCAGGAGAAGCTGAGGACCTCTGAGCTTGCGGCCCTAGCTCCTGCTGATCTTTGTGGGGCTCCATATCTGATCCACAAACACTAAGAACTCAGAGAGTTTTACTGAGGAAAGCCTCATACATTTTTCTCATCTTTTCCACTCAGACTCAAATTCATGACTGCATTTTTATTCGTAGGGATATCAAATGAGGTATCTTTCTGTAGAATACACTAAAATAAGTGGTATAAGAATGAAAATAACAATCTAAATTAAACATCAGAACTGGGATAAAACTTTGAGCTTTAGCAACCTCAACAGCATATATACAGCCACAACTCCATTTTCTGAGAAAAAGAGCCACTGGAGAATGCTGCAGGGTTACAGCACAGTGTTTCAAAAGGATAGACAGGGAACGATAGATGAGAAATATCATTCTATTTTGTTTGTAAACTTGCAGACACCTACTGCAAGTGCCATGTTTCAATGAGTGGGGAAGCACGGCACATGGCAGGCAATCACTGTATGTAGGATCAGGGTCTATGATGTTTCCCACAAGGTTTTGCATTATTGCAGTAAATAATTTCAAAGGTGCTCACTGTTTAAATACCAAAACATAAGTTGCCACCTAAATTAAATAAGGGTGAAAAAAGTAAAAGCCAAAGTCAATGTCTCTCTCTGAGCAGTTCTTCTCACCACAAAACCAGTGGTGAATAAACAAGAGACCATATCCCATTCCTTCAAAATCACTGTAAGTTGGAATTCTACAGCAAAAACTCACAAACTAGAGTTTTAATCTGTTTTGTTGTTATTGTTCTTAGTGAAAACTACAGGAAAAGAATTTTTTTTTCACAAGACTTTTGAAAAGGGATAGGTCTCTCTAAAGTGGCATTGTGCCCTTTAGAAAAATAAAAATAGAGACATAGTTTATTTGTGACTTGATAGAAATAAGCATCCAATATTCTGTTAAACACTGTTGGCAAATATATATGCTGGAGATATAAACAAATATGAAAACATAAAGTAAGGAGTCTGTGGATGTGTAAAATTATTACTAGGAGTAACTCTCGATAAAGTAAATGATGGGAGACAATACAGGCATTTATATTTAACTCTGGTCAGTGCTATATATTTTTAGAATCTTCAGAACATATTAAGTAGTTTACATCTGATTTCCTTGAACAAAGATCCAATAGGACATCAGATTTGAGATTGTAGTCTACTCAGTTTCCTTCTGTTTCACCCAATGACTAGTGTACGGAAGAACTCTATTATCTACTTGGACTGGAATGGAAATACGTTAGAATGCCACAGTGAAGCAATGATATGAGAATAATGATTTCTTGTGCACAAGGCTGAACATATTTTGCTCTCAAATAAACACAAAAATATGTAAATAACAATATCAGAGATACTCAGCTGAGCTCTGTGGTTCCCGATGTGGGAGCAGTCTAGCTGCTTTACTGTGGTATTCATATTTCTACAGCTGACCACAGAATCACTGAAGAACCATAAAAAAGATCTATGATGTCTGCATATGAAAACAAAATTATGACTTATCTTAGAATACATT
Organism: Gallus gallus; assembly: GCF_016699485.2. Taxonomy (NCBI): domain Eukaryota; kingdom Metazoa; phylum Chordata; class Aves; order Galliformes; family Phasianidae; genus Gallus; species Gallus gallus. The sequence continues at coordinate 97,598,585 of NC_052533.1, read as the reverse complement.
AGCAAACCTTCACATTCATATGGTTAAATATATTTTACCTTGCAGTAGGGGAGAGTTAAAACTTTTGAGGCCAAAATTTTGGGCACATACTTTTTATCTGATTTGATATCTTTCTAAAAATGCCCAAAATGTCATAAGCTATGCATTCAACATAAAAATAAATATATCTATCAAAATATATAGGTTAACCTTCCTATTTGAATATTTGGAAGTAGAAATTATTTGCTAAAATAAACAAGACTTCTATCAAGTCACAATCATAAAATCAGGCATAAAACAAACAGGTCAGGGAATGCCTTCATTCTGGTCAAGGATATAAGGGTTAAATTCACATATTTGTAAAATGATTGAGAAAACCTACTGGAAGCATGATCAACCCAAGGCCGCCACCACAGCTTTTTTTTGCCCTTGGCTTTCTCTTTGTCTGCTTCTCCTAAAATGAAATACGTCCAAACATTAATTTTACAAAATGAGAAACGTTCATTATACTGATTAATCATTTTTCAGTTCTCTCAAAAGAGCAAAATTTCATGAGCACATCAGATGTTAGATCTACTGAACGTATTCAGTATAGAAGTCATGTAGAAGCATGACCACCCAGCACAAATACTCTAGGTTATGCAGCAGTTTGAACAGAAATCTATGCTAAAACAGCTTAAAAGTTCAGTTTTGTGTTTTAAAACATACAGTCACACTTCACTGTAATAACAGTGAATAATAACTTCTCTTAAATCCCTCTGAATTTCAGGCGCCAAAATTTTAGATCCAGTAAATGTTGATCCTAAGTCAGTGCTGGAAATGTGGCACTAGATAGACATCATTTATCCATTCCCACATTTTAAACAACATTAAAAAAGCACACATATATTTCAGCAACAGAAAAAAAACCTCACAGCATCCAAAAAACCTTGCTGGAAAAATGTGAAATCCACCTATTTGTAGCACTGTGGTTTATACACAATAATTTTGCTCAAAACAGACCTCTGCTGCTATCCAGCTCTTTGCCAACAACCTGAAGTTAACCAAAAGTAACATCCAAGCAAACTGTTTTCTCTAAGTCTTCTTGCAATGCAAAATCTCAGATTTTTTGGCTGAATTAAGCTCCAAAACGTTACTGAGCTATCAACCTTGTTCCATGATGAACACTCTGAAGAACGATTTCTCACTTGCCCACCATTTCTACTGTCTTTAGTACTCAATTGCAGTTATGGTATGACAATGGCTAACGGTACCTTCATCATCTTCTTCCGAAACCTTCCGAATTTCAGGCCCCTCTGTGGAATCCTGTGTCATGCTTAGCATCCTCTCTTTACCCTTTTTATATTTTTGCTGCCTGGCTTTGATGCGATCCATTCTAGCAAAAGGAAGAACCTTATTATATTCTGGTCTTCACCCCTTTCAACCCACTCTGAAAAAGAGCTGTTAAAATTCCTTCGTACACACACAAACAATTCTACTAGAAGGGTCCATTACATACTATCACCAATCTTGCCTTTAAAAACAGCGGGATAAATGGCTCCGAAGGGGCTGGCTGGAAGGGCCAAGTCTGCAGGTTCACTCACTGACTCAGTCAGAACTGAGTTGCCTGCTACCACATGATGGTTTTACCTACACTCCTTCAACTATCTTCCAGTTATTGGAAAATGAAAGAATTGCTGCCAGGAGCTACAATACAACAAATAAAGCTCTGAGAAAAACAAACAAACAAACAAAACTTCTGTCTAATATAGTGGTCTTCTTGAAACTTGCCACTCAGTCAGGAATGGGGCTGCTCCTGCACTACCTGTGCTACATCCATCTTCACCCATAACACTCTCATGTGTCCTACATATCTGTAACCACAGGAGACTTAAAGTGGTTCAGTTGTGTTCAGATGCAGGCAGAACTCCAATTTTACTTCCTGCAACCCTGTGAACAGCACAATCTGGCCTTTTAGGTCTTTTAAGTTGTCACATTTTAAAAAGCAGTAGTAAGAAAAATGAAATCAACAATAACAAATCATTTCAACTCAATTTGGACTAGAAACGAATCATTCATTATTTTTAATATCTGAGTGCATTTTGATCGTTAATCTGCCTATATGTTAAGGACAAACTACTGACTGAATAGTGGGCATTACTGAATGAATTTAAACAGCCATCTTCCATTGTTGAACATACTGCAAATATGAACTAGTGATTTTTATAGAAACATAAATTAGCTTTGGAGATGTAAGCAGTACTATCTCCTTGATCTTAAACTGTGTAGAATTAACTGAAAAGAATGATTTCTGAGAAAGGCACATGTCTCCTACTATGAAAAGGTTGATTCAAGCACACCACAGTATCAGCAACAGCCCAATACATCTGGTGGGAAATGCCAAGTGAACCAGGAGGGAGAATGGAGCCTGCAGCCTTCTGGTGTTTCAGTCATGAAATGGAAGGAGGTTTTGACATTTGATTAGGAAGCAGATATGGCTTTTCATGCATGGTGATGGAGGGACTTTGAAAGCTTTTTGCAGTTACTAAATAAGAATGTTGGCTAGATACAACAAAAAAGTAGACAGCTTAAAGAGAAATAATCTCCAGGACAGTTAAACTGAAGGAAATTATTTTCTTTGAAGGTAAAATATATATTTATGTAAATTGTAACCAAACTCAAGCTAAACTGAATAAACAGGTATGCAACAACTTTTACTAGGGATTCAAATATACAGAATGAAATCCTAATAATGCTTAAGTCAATGGGAATATTGTCATCCATTACAGCAGGGCCAGGATGTTACCCATTTGGCTTTTAAATATAGGTTATAGGTTAATAGGTTATAGGTTAATTCAGCACTTTGCTATTCAGATTTCTGCTTTCTTCGAATCCAGCTACTATGTTTTAGTCTCCCATGTTTTTAGTCTCCCATGTTTTAACCATCTATACTTGCACCTTCAAGTGAGACAGGGTTAATATGGCACTTTTTATTAATAATGAGCCTACCATTATTAATAACGTGCCTTTTCATGAGTTTCACAGTGGAACTGGCATTTCACTGTCCTCTTCCTACTTTTATGAGAGAGAGGGAGAGAGCAATCAAGAGAACAGCAGGGTATTAGTGGAAGGGAAGAAAGGTAGAAAGAGGAAAAAAGGAAAGATTTTTTTTCACATTTCCTCACATCACATGCTTTCGTGTCACACAAAATAGGACAACCCGAAACTACAGAGGGAGCTGGACCTCTAGAAGAAAGCAAAACATACTATGTAGCAACATAAAGTATCTCTTAAATGTGGTCACATTGCTATGATATGACTATCAACTATGAAACAGTTAGACGATGAGCTTGTTAACTGGTCGTCAGTGGATTTTTAAGATTTAGAAGAATCTTCAGAATGAGTAGGGATGTACACATCTTCTCTCTTCATTTTTACAAAATATCTGTTTCCATTTCAAAATTCTGTTTTCATTTCAGTAGGCACATCAGAACATTTCATTTTCATTTTTTATGCCAACCTCGCAACCCCTTGTCTTAGAATTGTGAGTCTATTTTTAAATGAAAATTAAGCCTATGCAATATGTTGTCTTTCTAAAAAAGATGACTCTGAAACTGAGTAACGCTGAAAAGCCCGACATCTCTGAACACCCAGAGCAACTGTTCTTTAGTTGCAAAATCATATTTCAAGAACATACTAATCACTTCTGTGAAATAAGGTGCTAGATAAATACCAACAATCAGCGAAAAACATAAAAATACATACATGTGCATGCATATACTTGTATAGAATTATAAATATATATGTGTAAATACATACTGTCTTTTCAGTTGATCCATTGATTTTTTTTCCTCTTCAATTCTTGCCTTTACTGCCTTAACGATTGTGGCCTGGAAAAGCTCAGCACCCCTACAGCAGAAATGGGGGCAGAAGAAAGGAGAAGAGAGGAAAGATTAAATGTTTCCAAGCTTCCTTTATGGCAGCTAATGACTTTGTTTGCTGGAAAGAGATAATCAATGAATCTAGAAGATTAATCCCTTTACAGTCAATTATTTCAAGAGCTGGGGTCAAACACTGGGATCCCTACTTGGCCTAAAAGTTGTAAGAGCCCCTGGTAGCTATTGATGGGTGATTTGAGTTTCCAGTCCCAAAGAATGCAGAACATCGATGGGTTCAAGGCTGTGTTAGGACATCTTGCTCACTTCCAGGAGCTGATCTTTATAGTTGTTTCTTCACTGTAATCATCTTCTAACTTTCTTAGTTAACTAACTTAGTCTAACTAATTTTTCAACCATGTTTCCTGAGAGATTTTGGTTCTTTCACATAACATGCAGGATAACCACAATAATGTTTATTTCCAGATGAATAATTTTTTTTTTTTTCCCCAAGTATGGTAAAGTCCAACAAAGGGTGACGTGTTCTTCTTAGAAACTTGATCACTCCTAAATTCTTATAGACTGTTGAAAACTGACACTGGGGAATTGTCGCTGTTGTTTGAAACAATCTTATTTGGGGACTTTTTATTTCAAAACTAACTTTTACTAGAAGACAGGCTATACTGTCTGAATCCAAATATGACCTTCTTCATAGTCCAAATAAATTAAAAGCTTTGATTTTAGCAAGGCAAGCAGTTAGCTAAAAAAAGTTAATAAGATTGCTGTGTTTATATGACCCTTCTTTCTGTAGCATCTCAGTAGTTCCTGGTCATTAACACATTTATCTTTATAGACCTTCTGGCATAGGCCACTATGCCTTCCCTTTTGCTGCTGGATAGGTTCAGCATCTAACCAAGAGACACAAAGCTGGAAGTAGAAACCAAACAACCAAACATGTTTTTTTCATTACAGTGCCATTTAGATCAGTCTGCTCTTCCTTCTGGATACAAACTCTCCAGCTTAGAGGGTATTTTGATATTCATGATATTTCTTTGTTCAGTGTTTACTGTGAACACAGCATAGGGAAAAAACCAAAACCAAAAAAAAAAAAAAAAGATAGAAAAAACCAATATCCCGTACTCTTTGGCATTAACACTGAAATTCACCCCAAACCAAAAGTCAGATAGGCAGCAGGGGACTGAGGCATACATCTTTAGGTAGTCCCATTTGCAGCAGAGAATTTGGTCAGCACATGAAGCTAAAAATGTCTCCTTCCTAAAGAAACTCCAGGAGAGGAACGGAAAGGAAGATTTAAAAAAGAGTTCTTTTTAGGACATGCAAGTCAAATTTGCCCTCAAGTGTGTACAGAAATCAATCTGTTTTTTTCTGGGGGGGTGTTGAAAGAAATGTCATAATACACTTAATTCAAAATTAACAAAAGTAATCCTTCAGAAATCCTACTGAAAAAACAAATAGTTTTGTTTTTTGCCTTCTTATTGCAAAACAAAAGACGAAGGAAAACAAACAAAACAAACAAACAAACAAAAACAGGAGAATGATTGTGCTAGTGACAGCTGTGAATGGATGATAATGGAAAAGTATAAGTAACAGACCCAAAGTGAGACTTCTTTGCCACATCATAGTTGGATTTCAGCAATGCAACACTTTGTGTCTTCCTGAATCAGATATCATTACTTCTCTGCATTTTTCCCAATGGGACATTTTTTGGAGAGGTAATTTCTACAGCCCATTTTCTCAGACTCTCATCTCAGAATGTTTTCTTTCCAAGGCTTAGAACATTTGCTGACATTTGGTCCTATACATACTGATGCTGAGAGACTGCTGCAACACACATCGACTTCCACAGCTTTTAATTAAAGCTATGAAAGCATCAGATACTGTTTGGTGGGTTTAATTTCTATCAGGTTCTTAATTGTTTTCTCATATGCTGTGTCAGAGTTGGAGTTGCAATTATTAATTTAGCATGGATTGTTTAAATCAACGTTAACTACCAGAACTCCATTGATGCTATCTATTATAAACAGCAGGGCTTTTTTGAGTAAGTCAAGCTGTTTATTTTATTTTATTTTATTTTATTTTATTTTATTTTATTTTATTTTATTTTATTTATTTTAACTTAATGTTACCTTGATGCTAGGATCTGAGAAGCTTTTATATCTGCAACCACGTGGAGGAAGTAGTAACTCATGAAGACTCTTCTTTGCAGCAGTAGAAAGGCAAAACATATACTGTCCCAGATGATTCCTGCTTCTCCACTAGGTAGTTTACAGTCTGCATTGTTGGTTGCTGAAAAAAAAGAAACCATCAGTGTAAGAACTGTTGCATTAAGTATTTTTCATAATGTTTAATCATTTAAATAATGCCATTAAAATGGTTTAACTAAAGCTTTTAAATTGAATTGCATTGAGGTCCTTTAACTTCATTTTTCTTCAGAAAGCTGACATGCATTTCTGTCTGATCTATGCTATAGTTTCTTTTAAAGCAGACTGGAAACCTTCCAACAATGTGGTATCACATGAAAACTGGGAATTCACCAGAAGTGAAGAATTTTGAAGCAAATTCACTCTGTCTTAGTAAGTATTTGGAAAAAAAGAAAGTTTTTTTGATGAGCTTCAAATATTGGATTTCAGCACTTTTTAGAATAGCACATTTCAGGGTTTTTTTTTCATTTCAAAACAACTTTGTGTCTCATTTTTCTATTGAGAACAATCAACACGAGAATGAAATGCTTTATTTTAGTCAAAATCATCTTTTAATTGACTTCTACCACTTAATATATTTCGTTTTCCTCTCCACAACCCAGTTCACAGCAATCCTCAAATGTTTCTTTCCATTGCAGATGAGAAAAAGCATTTGAAACCACAAAACTGCTTCCTTTGGGATAGGAGGAGAAAGGCAGAGAGGAAATCCCATTCCTCCTGCCTCTAGATTTTGGCTTTGGATATTTCTTCCTTTCTTTCTTTATTTATTCTCTGAAGACAATTCTCTTGGGTATACTCAAAAATTGAAATGGTGGGTTTTTTGTAGCTAGACTATAAACTGAATGGCCTACCCTGCCCTACAGAAGGGAGAGAAGGACTCAAAGGACAGACTCTGGCTCAAAGCTGGCATTACAAGCAAGCCAGCCTAACGGGTCAGGAAACCCAAGCTCCAAGAGCTTCAAAGCCTGCTGTGCTCATCCCCTGGGGAGTCAGAAAACCATGTCTAAGTTTCTGATTCTGCTCAAAAAGTTTTGGATAATATGAACCACCAGGCACCAATTATCTAGTGAATGTGCATCATTGTTTTTCCCATCTTTATGTCCTCCTATCTATTAGAGCCATACACAAGGATTTTTGAAATGGAAATTCAGAACTCTGCTGCAGACTCACAGGGTTAAAACAGTTCTGTTTTAAATTCTGCTAAAAATATTGAAAAAATCATATGTTTTCATACTGTCAATGTAGGACAAAGTGTAGAGCTAAAACAATTGCTCACTGGGGGGTTTGAGGTCTTGCTCCCCATTCTTCCTTCACTCCTTCCCACTTCCATCCACAGATACTACCCATTCCCACTCTGTTACCATCACAAACTCGAGAATGATCATTAAAAAAATTACCTAAGAACACTGTGCTTGCAAAAAAATTACCACTTTCATGCTGGCTTAGCCTCCTGCCATTTCAATGAGCTGAACTGGTTTACCCTTTAAGCAGCTGAACAAAGGGAGGAGTGGGAGTTTTCAGCTGAGTGGTGAACTCAATTTGGAAGGTGAAACTATACTCCCAAATACGTCTTCAACTGCATATACAGAGAAATTGTGCTAAGCTCCAGCATCACCAGACATTATATTTAAAGCAAGGTAAATGTGTGTATGTGAGTGGGGGTCTTGATAGTTTCCTTTGTATGTGTATCTCCCTTGATTCTATGAGATCATAGAATCACAGAATAATTTGAACTGGAAGGGACCTCAGAGCCCACCAAACCCACCCCCTACCATAGGCAGGGCTGCCCCCAAGCAGCTCAGCTGCCCAGGGCCCATCCAACCTGGCCTTGAGCACCTCCAGGGATGGGGCATCCACAGCTTCTCTGGGCAGCTTATGCCAGTGCCTCACCACTCTCTGCCATTTCCCCTTGTCCTATCCCTGTCTGCCCATGTAAAAAAGTTGGTCTCCCTTCTGTTTGTAAGCCCCCTTCAACTACAGCAGGGCAACAGTGAGGTCTCCCTGGTATTTCCAGTTTCTTGCTACTCCATATATGATTACATTTGTTTAACTGCGCTTACATGCAAGACGTTTGCACAAGGTAATATGCCAAGAGAGGACACAGCTTAAATATGTTAGAAGATTTTGAAGGTGATCCACTGTTCATAGGAAATTGCAAAGAAAAATGGGCTATACTTACGGATACGGTAGCCTTTAACTGTGCAAGCCAGACTAAATGCCTGAATCAACCAGCAACTATTTTGAATTAAAGACTCAATGTAGCCACATGCTCCTATCTGGAAAGTAAAAGAACAGTTTCATCTAACAAAGCATAGCAGAAATAAAGATAAGAAAAGTATTGCATCTCTTTAAATTACATGCAAATATTTAGACTGCCACTGGCTGTTTTACATCTCCATATCCATATCCATGGGATAGCAGGTATGTGGGTTTGGTTTTGTTTTTGCAGACAAAGTGATATGTCTGTCATGTGATGCAGTGTGACAGCTAAGCAACTTTTATAAATCACTGAGTTAAACTTGAAAACATACACGGATGAGCTGAATGTATGCAGAGCCCCACTGAATTCCCAAGCATAAAATGAAGCACATATGTAAGCATTTAGAACATTTGCAAATTCAAACCACATATAAATCAATTTTATTTCAGTACAGTGACTTATATAAATGTAAAAAGAAAAATGTCTGTTCTTTTCCGTCCAGCACTACAAATGCTCAAAGCTAAAAGGCAATTGCCAGGAATAAATCTAAATTTATCTTTCATAAAGTTTTAAGTGCTGCCTTGCCTCAATCACCTATTAGTGCCACTGCACAAATCTGATCTAAAGAGTTAAGTGATGTAAGAAAACCATTAATACTTTGCAGAAGTATTTAACCTTTAATTATAAAATGTCTGTTTTCATCTGAAACTCACACTAGTTCTAAAGGAAAACAGAATGCAGCTCGTAATGTTGTAGCCAACCTCACTAGCTGCATTACATCACACAACTGTACCTAGTACTACACTTGAAAATTCTGGTTTTAAATAAAAAAGTCTAATTGAGTGTGCACTATTTATTGGTGTGATCTTGCACTTCTTACTCATTTCACTGAAATTTTCACAAGACCTCTAAGGAACAATTTAACTAGGCAGAGAAACCAGAATCTGATCCTTTGAAAATGGCTTTCAAGCTTTTTCAGAGCCAGGCAAGGGTGGCACACTTTCCTATAACATATACGCATTAGCATTCTCTGGATACGCACTTCCAGTTTCTGATATAAAACGGAGCCTGCTTTGCACTAGCAAAAGGCTGGGGTCCTGAAAAGGACTTTTAATGGCCATTCAGTGCACTGTGCACAGTTACTTTGCAGCCACGAAACTGCTCAGAGGAAACGCAGCTGCTGCTTACCGAGAGGATGTTCTTCATGGTGATCACAAAAACATTGTATGCAATCAGCCAGTCCCAGTAGCGCAGGATGCTCCTGATGGGTTTCAGCAGCAGATCTCCACCAAAGAGAAGGAAATAAAAGCAGGCAACCAAGTAGCCCATACAGAATATGCTGATCCTCGTTGTTCCCGTTATGAAGATTATAGTAAGCACAAACCAGAAGAGGTAACTAAAGATTATCACCTTATACATATCTAAGTAGGACCTGGAAGTAAACAAAGAAGGAAAAACACTGTCATTTTCTGAGGACAATGATAAATTTCCTGTATATGCACTACTGGCTGTTACTTGTGGCTACAGACTGCAGGGTTTTTGTCAGCATTTGGGCACCTGCATGGGATTCATGCCAGAATCAGTGTCTGGCTTACGTATTCAGTTCCAACTCGTTCATGATGCTCCACTCAGTCAGGGCATTTTGCATTACATGAGATCAAGAGGGGAAAAATACATTTTCACCAAACTTCATGGTGGTTTTAACTTCATGGAATGGTTTTAAACTGAAACAAGGGAGATTTAGGTTAGATATTAGGAGGAAGTTTTTCACTCAGAGGGTGGTGAAGCACTGGAACAAGGAGGTTGTGGATGCCCCATCCCTGGAGGCATTCAAGGCCAGGCTGGATGTGGCTCTGGGCAGCCTGGTCTAGTGGTTGGTGACCCTGTGCATAGCAGGGCGGCTGAAACTACGTGACCATTGTGGTCCTTCTCAACCCAGGCCATTCTATGATTCCATGATTCACGATAGAGCAATACTATCTGGCAATGTGGTGTATGCAATTTAAAAGCTACCTGAGATCATCTTTCAAGAAGTATGGGTAATGCTATAGCAAATCTATCTTCAAAAGCCAGCTACAGTACTTCAGTGCAAACAATTCTGCATTTATCAGTGACTTCTGGGGAATTCAGACTAGTCAAAAGCCTTGCGTTCAAATACAGTCGCTAAAAATATCTTTCTCCAGTGGAGATCAACTGTAAAGGTTTTGAGCTGTAAAAAGAAAGTTTCTACATAATGTAAATGTGCTAGAATTTACGGAATTGTTTGCCAGGAAGCTGCGAGACAGAGCTATCTGAAATCAGCCTGGTGCACAATGGGAAAGAGTGAGAAACAACTTGGTATTTTCAGTCTTCAGATTCTTGACTTAATATTGACTCAGTGAGCTTTCAAATAAGAACATCTGCCAAAGGCAATACCAAATGCTACATATAGCCAAACACTGCGAAACCATCTAATTCACGGTTTCCCCTCCTTCTGTGTTACGATTCCAGATGCACTGTGTGTTCGGGGTTTGTTCACCCAGGCTGTGAGACTAGATTTATCAGGAAACCAGGCAGGGAGAAGACACCATGGGAGTATACATATACCTGAGCCAAACCATGTAAGGAGTAAATGAACTAACTGCAGTGGATGAGGCCACATAAAAAGGCCCCTGCTGCTTGATGTTCTCGGCTCAGAACTTTCTAGGAGTATGTATTTATAGTCCTACATTTATATGCATGCAGCTTGCCGAAGCTAACCAGAGAGTCATTTAATGAAAGGTAATGAGAAAGCTCCTCTATGTTTATTTCCCACAGACATTAAAGAAATTTATGGACTGCTGCCTGTGAAGTCTAAAAATGTCACGGCTTTAGAAATGCTGCTGGGTTTGGGGTGATAAAAAAATAACAAATAATTTATACACATCAGGAAAATAAAGATGTACACAGTATCAGTTGAACAGAATTTCCCTAATTTAATATGCACTCAAAATGGTGCTCTCAAGGTTTCTCCAGGAAAAAAAAAAAGACTCGAAAGAAAGATTTGGTGTTTTTTAAATATTAATCACTTACATGTTTGTTGGTTATGAATCACCTTCCTGAAATTGCAGTATTTCTTTGCTACTGACAAAATGCATCAACAGCTTTCAAAAAAATCCACACATGGAAATGAATTGATCAAAAATAATTGATCAAATCAGTTAAACAGGAATATTGTAATGCTCTTCAACACCTATGAATTCTGATTCTCAAAAGACAACTGGAGTTGGCTGCATCCAAGCATTCCACCATATTCGCATTGCATTTGGTTGCACCACAGTGCAACAGCAAATACTGCTCTCAGATTCAAACTTACAGAAACTAGAGAGAATACGAAAAGCATGACAGTAACTTAGCCATTTTTTTTCTCTATGACCTTAATAAATTGTTATGTTATTAGCACTGATTTAAAATATCAAATAAAACAGTTCTTCTAATTTTTAAAATATACATTAAATATAATAGTTTTGGACATCAGTACATAGAGAAAAAATGGTATGAAAAGAAAAGCTTCTCAAAAGGCAGGAGGTAACACAACTGCATGATGTTGTTCTTAGAAGTGTAAATCTTTCTCATTTTTGAAAATATATAATTACAAGCAATCTCAACGACATAAATGACTCCCAAGATTTGACCTTCAAGTTGGCACCTTACAATATGGTGTTAGAGCAAGTCATTCAGGGCACACCTAAACAATGAATTTCACAGCACACCTCAGATACCTCTGCGCTGGCCCAAGCACAAAGCCATGGTAAACAGACTGGAAGGAACTACACCTGGATAATCACAGGTGCATGGAAGTATTACCCAAACCACACTTATTTCAACTGTAATACCCTCATACTCCTTTATTTGTCTTTTTCCAAACATCTCCCTAATTTTCTTTAATTATTTACAATCTTATAGGCGAATCAAGTGCTCTAAGAGAGGGAATAAAGGTATGTCTTGGGGACCAAAACACTAGGAATTTAAGAGTTTCATTTCTTTGCTCTGGAGGTTATAAAATAACAGCGAAAGACTAAAGCACAAGATCGCCTCTAAAGCTAAAAAGACCTTACACAAACACAGAGAGACAAGCCATGGGGTATACATCTTTTCTGAAAACTTTTTAATAGACAGCAAAAAAAGCTTAGTCTTGGATAACATATACCATAATTTTATACTCTCACTGCAGACCACACAGATAATTAGTTTAATGTCATGTAAACCTTCCAAACCTCACCTTTTAAGTGGTCATTAAATCCACATTCAACCTCAGGAAAGACAGGTCATCCTCAGGAAGGGGCATTTGACAGTACAACTAGGAAACCTGACAGCTGGCTTCTGCCCAAGGATACAGTCCCACTCCACTCCCTCAGCTGAGCACTACTGCCCTGTCTTTGGCTCCAGCTCTAAAAATTAATTTAAAGAAGCAAATTTGTGAAAGCCTATTTATTCTGGAAGAGAAGGGCTATTTTTCTGACCTATACAGCCTATGAACCAACTCACTACTGGTGTGATGAATGCAAGGGCCAAACAACAGTAATGGTGGGTACGTGTAGCTGGAGGCCAAGAATACAGCCACACTTGAGAGGAAGATTAGCCACTACACCACTGTATCAAGAGCATCAAAGCATGGCTTTTGGTAGCGCAGTAACTTCTAAATGAGAAAATATGCAGAAGAAACGTGAAATGAATTAATGCAAGATAAGAAACGCCAATTGGCTAACAGTGTCACTAGCAGACCCACTGATACTCTAGATGACTCCATCATCTTATTCAAAAAGAGGAAGACAAAATCTGAAGTTCTTCCATCCATTATTCAATCTACTGTAGCCTCAGATGGCTCTCTGTATCCAATGACCTATTTTATTTAACAAAGCTTCATTAGTCTTATCATGATCACTTCAGTATTTTATTTCCACAGGGATTATTTTTTAACTGCAGTGCAATCCAGCCTCTTGCAAAAACAGTGCTCTAGGTGTAGCTGAGTTCCTAGTGAGCTCAATGACACATTTGGCTGTGGCCAGCCTAGTGTTCAGATATCTGCCTGCAAGCATCCCAAGGCACTGATGCTGAAGCTGATAATCCCTTTGAGGAAATGTCTTTGTCCTAAGGTCAGCACCTTGAAGTTTAGGGCAGGAACACTAAAGTTTAGAGAAAGCAATATTGTGCTACTGTACTGATATAGCTCAATGCTTCCTCTTTCTGGAGAAGCTGTTGTTAAGTCATATCATTGCCTTCCCTTAACAGTCACTTGTTTTGCTCTGAGTGTGGCTCACCACCTCCATATAACCCCAAGGCTCTTCCCACAGCCTTCCTCTAATGACTACTTTCTCTATCTTCTTCAGGCATGTTATTCCTACACGTTTACATTGCTAGCTGCCTCTTCACCTCTACTCCCCAGTTTCTTCCTTCCACTCTTTCCTACCTGTGATTCCTTACAAGTTTCACACATGGTGGGAGTCTGAGTCACAATGTTTCCCTTCAAATCCCAACACTGCTGATTTCTCACCAAGCCTCCATTCCCAAAGCCTTTCTCTGTAGCTCTGTTTTGGTCTTCATAAGTCACATTCAGTGATTCTCTCTTTTCCAATAGATACGTTGAAGCTTCCTAAAATTAGCTCCCTTATTTTAACTGAATTCTTTGAATTTAGCGTTGTGGATGGATCCCATGGGACTTAGTCCCTACTGTTTTTGTCAAACCTTCTCACAGAGCTGATATTCTCTTTCTCTTACCAGTGAAGTCCTTCCTTCATGATTCTATTTGCTTTAAAAATCCCCAAATCCTAAGCTATTTTATTTAAGGCCATTTTATAAGCAACAAAATGTTTATTTGCTTTATACAAATATGATGGGAAGCCTGTAATGATGATTTGGAGATACTCTCTCACCAACTGAAGTTAATACTCTAGTTCCAAGAAAAGGCATTACAGCTGACTTCGAGAGACTTCTTCTGACTCACCTGATGATGGTTCCCAAGGGGGACAGTTCAATGACTGACTCTTAGTACTATTTCTGGTCTCAGGAGGCTAAAAGTAAATTACAATCCCAAATTATTTCCCTGTCAATGTCTAGGAGAACATCAGAAAACTGCTTGGGAAATGAAATGAGAATTTTCTGGCATTAGAGACTGTGGGAAAGGATTATCCTCAATGAAGTTGCTTTAAATTCTGTTTCATTTTAAAAGCTCCTACTACTATCCTTCATTTTTATTTCCGTTTCATAGCCCTCCAGTTGTACTCTCCCTTGAGATTAAACATATATCCCCTGAGAAACCTGGGGGTGGAAAGACAAGAAAATTTCAGGAAATCTCTTCCATAGACTGTGTTTATCGTTGTTGTGCTCAATTATTTCTCCAGAAATAAGAAAATTAAGCATTTGGAAATTTGACTTCTTCCTGCAACTGTTTAGGTTGCAGTTAAAAGTTTTTTAGCCATGCCTACTAGAACAGTGGCCAACTGGCATCTTTTTGAGGAACAGACACACCAAAAGGGTGCTCCAGATTGCAAGTGCAATTTTCCTTAGCAGTAAATGTACACTGGGCTTCTTAGAAAGCGAATGAATACTAAGAACTATTTTTTGAAGCTGTGTAATTTATTCATAACCACATTGTCTTCACTTATTTCTTTGGTTCTTTCTGACTGACGTTTGTATAAATGCTATTTTTCATTTCACTTGCTTGGATAAGTTTTGAACCAGGTTGTTTGCCCATGTTACAAATATTTAGACCGTTCTGAAATTTCTGAAACAAAGTGAAAGAAATGTTTTTAGATAAAGCCCTTTATGTTCCAAATTGTCTTGGATAGAGACCAGATACATACATTTCTGAGATATATCTTCAGTGGATTCTCCAGAGCTTGAGAGTCTCTCTCTTAAAAGATTTATAATCTCTAATGAAAGAATCAAAGTCACTTTAAAAGACTGCACAGCCATTCTCTGGTGCTTCTCCGAAGTAAATTAAGCATCTACGATTGTATATCAAAGTGCAATAGTTCACTGTTAACACCATTTAAAGTCTGGGACAATCTGCATTGTAATGAAAACACAGAAGGGGAAGAAAAGATTCCATCAAGAAGACAAGAGCTATTCTGAAGTTCATACTATAAAGGAAGGTCTTCTTATACCCATCTACATGTACCACAAGTATGTCCCATTACAGTTTCAGGAACCAGACACTTCAAACTACATCAACAAAAAGCTACAGCTTACCTGCCCCAACATCTACAAGAAAGGATATCACACACAGGAATTTCTTCTTTTCCTGTCATAAATGAGTTCTTCATACATTTGGTGGAATTTTCAAACAAGAAAAAATGTCACTGTTCTGTTTTCTTCTTTGCCTTGTTCTTTTCATTCCATTTCTTATTCACGCAACATAAAACTATCGCATGAAAGAGCTACACAGATTTATGTATTTAGCTGGAACAAGTATAAAGTAGTCACAGGTTATTAGCTCAGCTCACCACTACAAATGTGATTCTTTGATTTTCTTGTGTTTGTTTTTGTGATTGTTTTTGTGTCTTCCATCAACAATATAATTTACTCCTAAGCATAAGCTGCAGATTCCCAATTAAACGGCTGCACAGCATTAATAATGTATATACAGGTCTGTTTTCCCAGCACATGCCAAGTGAATGCATAAGAAGCCACCAATTGCTTCAGCTTGATGCACACCATGCATATGAATCAAAAGACAGAACTTAACCCAAAGAATTGTAGAGAGGCAGCAGGCCAGTTCAGCTTGGACTTTGCTTTCCATTATAAACCTGACTTTGATTCCCATCCAAAATCTTCAAAGAATATCCTTTGTGCTTCAATTTTTTCTTACTTGGCCATTTGGGTATATCTTCTACAGATGACTAGAAATACCAACTAGATTCCAGAGAACTTTGAAAAGATGCCAAAGGAGACTGTTTAAAAAGCAGTGATTTTCATGCCTCTGTTTCCTTTCTGAAGATAGTTTTCAAATATAGTCTCATTGTTAATGAAGCTTTTTTCACAAGTTTTTTTTTCTAGATTAAGATGGGAAAATAAGATCTCTTCTTTCTGCCAGCAGCCACACCATCAGTGAAGTTCTTTGCCAGCAACCAAGGTGATAAAGCATACCAGAGTGCCTGATGCAATTGCTGAATTATCTTTTTTAACGTGTACAACACTACAGTGGCAATAAGAAAAATTCAGCCAGTCCCTCTACTCATTCCTCTCAACCAAGCCCTGTTTGGCAAATGTGTCTTGGAAAGTATCCCAACTCAATGGAGTATTTTGAAAGGAGGTTATGACCAAGTCCTATTTGGCAGATGTCTCTTGGAAAGCATCCCTACTTGATGGCATATTTTGAAAAGAGGTTATGACTTCTTGCTCTGTTTATGTCAGTGGGTCTAGAGCATGGGGTTTGCTATGTAGACTGAGGGGAAGAACCCTTCACCCTACGCTCAGAAGCGGCTATAAATCTCTTGGACAAGTTGAATCAACTGAATGTATTTCCACTGTCTCCTCTTTAAAGCTATTTCAAAATACATTTGGCAATCATTTCTAACAGAAACAGCAGTATTATCTTACTGATCTCGAGAATGAATTTTAGTGACAAAACTTCTCTGGAACCATAACTGCAAGCATATCAGCAACAGGAAGATTTTTGCTAGCCAGTATTTCAAATTTTGTTATTAATTTCACACTCACATATCTGCTCGTAACATGCATTTCAAAACAAACACCTAATCTAACAAAATAGTAGCTAGCAAATTTTATTCTTTCTGTATACTCTTTTAACACTGTGTCAAACCTTCAGAGAGACCTTCAATTAATGTTATGCCCAGCACAACTCAGAAGGGCTGAACTAATCTCTTCTGAAGTGGTCACACAAGAGTGGCTCCGCTGTTTGAAGACCAGCTGGAATAGACTGTCTCAGGCTCTGCCCTCTCTTAATATCATTTACCTTTCTACTTTCACACTAGAGAACATTACAAAAATGAAGTTCTGTACTTTCCAAGTGTTAAAGATTCAGGTTTTACCGGCAGTGAATGAAGTCTGGAACAGGATTATGCTGGCTAAAAGATGCTGCTTCAAGATTCATACAAATTTCCACGTTGTCTCCAGCCATGATTCGCACAGCAGCTTTATTTTCATCCTCAAACGTTTGCCTTTGTAAGGATGCACACAGCAGCAACATGAAATCATCTAGGAGAAAGCAGTGATTGCAATGAAAAATTCAGTCATTAACTGAGGTGCAGGGAGTGGTGGCGATATACCATCACGTAGTTAGTAGACTTTTCTTCGAATATCCAAGACTCTTGTTTTCAATGCATTTAACACCAATTTGACATTTATTAATGTACTTGATTTTCTTCTCTCTTTTATGATGCTTATTGAAAAAAATAAAAAGGGAAAATAATCTATAATTTTTGATACTGTTTTATTAAAAATTGGATACAGAAAAACAGATGCAGAAATTACTAATCCACTGATTTTTTCTGCTACACAAAATGCCACACTCTGTATCCAATCTCCCACAGAATATGACATCTCACTGCTGGAAAGTAAATAAAAGTCTGGCTTCAAATTACACTGTGCAGATGTTTTAAGCAAAAGACACGTAAACACTTTTCAACTATGTGCTAAAATACTTACAGACAAGGAAGACAGGGTTTGGTCTCACAATGAAGTCTGGAAAGTATAACCACTTTATGATATTTGAGTTGAAGTTGGCATTACCACTTCTCCATGGATAGTCTATATGACAGAAGCACATAAAAATGCAATCAGTTCTTTACAACAATTACTTCACCCTTTTCTCTTGGATACTATTGAATACTTATCATTTTTCTAGCACTTTTCTGTAAAAGGAAGTAGCAGCAACTGTCCATAAAAGGTAAGTATCCATACCTTTACAAGGAGCAGGTGGAATGCCAATACAAAGGAAATACTGGAATGTAATGATGCATGCCAGAAAACAGCAATACTTTGGCCAGATCTCTGCAATAGCTTTTCTTCTACGTCGATACAATACAGCAATCAACCAGAAGGCATGAATCATGGCATAAAAATCCATCCGTTGACCAATTACATTCACTGATAAAAGAAAACAGGTCTGGAAAAGAAAGAAAGAAAAATAAGCAACATTTGCAACCTAACGACTAGTCAATTTAGCAAACATAAACTAGTCTGAATTTTAACAGTATGCTCGGACACATGCTGAGGCTGATGCAGGAACCCTTTGCCAACCAACAAGCTACAACACCAACCTCTCCCACTGTACTCTGACTCCCCAAATTTTCAGCAGTCTTCTGTTAGTGTCATCTACAAGAACACAGCATAGGTTTTCATTACGTGATATCTACATATACAAAATGGAAAGAGCATTGCCACAGTAGCCTATATGTGAAATGTTTAATTGCTGCCAAGTAAAGCACATATTACACAGCCGTATATTTTGATAGCACTTGCAGATGTGAGAAAGAAAAGGAACCATTAAGAATAACAACAACTAAAGTGTATCCTCATGTGGGAACCAGACAAAAAGAAAAGGGATTTAGACAATATAACTTCTTTTGGCTATAGACAAATCCAGCCAATTGCTGTAAGGCAAGCTTAGTTCTCCATTCTTTTTAAGACTCTTTATCCCAGACCATTTCTGTTCTCTGGCTCCACTTAAAGCAGATCCTTCACTCAGTGCCATGCAGCATGTTTTCATTCACAGTGACTCGCTTATTCAGTATACTTCACTATTCTGATATTCTATCTCCTCAGATTAGGATGAGGTTACATTCAAGTCCTGAAGGAAACAGCTTGCTGATTAACTCTAACTTTCATTCATTCCTAATCCTCAGACTGGCCATAAGAACATTATTCTATTTATCAGGAGCAGGGGAGTGATAGTGTTTAATGCATAGGTCAAGAATATCCTTATGAATAGATTTGGGGTACTTTAAATTAGTAGCTGTTTTTTGCAGATAGCCATCAAATATTTTGAAAAAAATAATTTTGTTCTACAGACAATTTTGAAAGTGCATTTCATGTGTCTACATGCATACGGAGGAGGTGGAAAAACAGAAATGAAGATGTGTTATTATTATTTTTTTTAAATGCTTGTACAGCAATCGCTTGCCTTCAAGGTAGGTTCATTTCTGATGTTGTGCTGCCAGACTGGGCGAAGCATTTAGAAGGAGTACATTAGCTGAGCTTAAGCTCCATCTGGGAAACTGCTGCTGGCAAGGCAGACAAACATCTACAAAATAAGACACGTACCAGGTACTAAGAATTTGTCATGAATCTTCAGAAAAATCATTTCACTCATTTATATCTGCCTTTCCTGATGTTCTGAGTGTTTCTTGTCTACTGTAAATGTCTTTGGAAAAAGACCTTTGTCTTAAATGTGCTGCACAAAGCACCAATAACCTTTGTTGTTACTTGCTCATGTAGACTGTTAGCAGTTACAGCAGCATGTATAAAAAAGGACGTTTGGGCAGCCAGTGACAAAAGAAGTCCAGAAACCTTTAAATGGAGAAAATGGCCTGCTACCCTCTGTTTTTTGCTCCTGCAGTTCGTAATTTCCTGTGTGTTTACTCATGTGAGGGTATAGCTCAGCTTCATCCCTTGTCCCACACGTCATATCATTTGTTTGGTTAAGAAATAGCAAGCCAGGTCAATGAAAAACAAGTAGCAAAAGACAAGACATGAAAATAAAACCAAGTGGAAAATCTCCAGTGGCAGAGAGATAGCAACTATTGCAAGGTCTGACATGAGTGATGACTAAGAGGCATCCTGCTGTTAAGCACAGTTCAAACTAGTATTCAAAAATAACACAACCTAAAGGTTTGGAAGGACAGTCTAAGAAAACAAAAAACAAACAAACAAAAAAAACACCAACAAATAGATTATAATTTACCTCTAAACCAAACTTGTAGAAGAAGTAGTTTATGAAATACTTGACACAGTTTACCAGTCCATCATCCAGATGTGCTCTTGTAATATCATGGAAAATAGTTTTAGTTACAGGTGCAGTAAGGTTATTTCGACATCTGTAGTACTCTTGATGACGGTAAATTGTAACTTCAAAAGCCAGAATAGCCAGCATCAGTAAGTTATTCTACAGGAGACACAATCAGAAGGATACTAAATAAAAAACAAAACCACAAGAAGTTATAAAACTTTCTGATAATCATAAATCAATGAATACTGCAATGGATATTATCATTGAGAGCTTTTGCACTACAAGATGCACTGGAACTTATTCTTAGCTACTGACATTGTAACAAAGTGAGGTTCCTATTTCTTGCTGGATTTTGTACTGAGATGCAGAAGATAAGCCCTTCATTAAAAAAATACTATGATGAACACTAGCTGTAGAGAAGTTAGAATGCATTGACCTATCCATTTTCCCCCTCATATTCCATAGCTTCTGTGAAGGAGAAGGAGATACAAGCATCCACAAATTCAGTTGCAGCAGTTCAGATGGCAAGCACTAGCTTTCTAAAACCACAATGACCTTCAGTACTGCAAATATATCATGGATACTCCTTCAAATGAGCAATTGGTTTAGCTGTCAGTCTTCATTCAAGCAGAGCTCTTACTGTTCCAATACCAGATTGACTAGAATGAAGTCTTCAACTGCTCCAAGATGAGTTTTCTGTCTTATTAGGGAAACTTGCCTTGTGCTTAATGTAAGAGAAATATTCGCCAGCTTTAAAAGTTGCTTAAAATCCAGAGAAAGCCTCTCAAAGAAAACACAAATACAGTTGAAGAGGAAATCTCTGGATATGTATTCACAGAGAAATATTTGGGACACAACTGTCCTAAGATAGGTGCCACTGATATTTTCAATTTATTAATTTGTTTGTTTGTTTGTTTATTTTTAACAAGAATTTATTTTTGTTTGCTATCACTGGGCTTCATGCTCTGGGGGATAGATATACACAATCATCAATAGATAGGTTTCTCACTTCAACACAGACCTCTTGAATGTTTATTATTAAGGGGGCACATGAGAAACATAGTGAGACTTGAAACTTAGAGAATTCAGGTCTAGCCCTGGACTGAATTTCTCTATACAGAGGATATATTTTTCTTGCTAAGACACTGAAAACCTTTCTAGAATACTGTGTAATCACAAAGCATTATCTATTTATAGATGTAAAGCTCCTAGCATCAAACCACTTGGCAACTCTACCCTCCATGCAGAATTCTTCTGTCAGCCTCTGATCTTCCCCAAATATACTCTTAATTGATGGAAGTGCATGGCTAAGGGAGTGAGAGGAAGAGATGCTGCAAAGGGCATCTATTGAGGACAGAGAAACCTACTACACTGACTGCACCTGGCTCAGGGCAATCCCAGATATGAGTACAGACTGGAAAAACTCACTGAGAGCAGCCCTGTGGAGAAGAACCTGGGGGTTCTGGTGGATGAAAAGCTGGATGTGAGCCAGCAGTGTGCTCTTAGAGACCAGAAGGCCAGCAGTATCCTGGGCTGCATCAAAAGAAGGGTGGCCAGCAGGGAGAGGGAGGGCGTTGTCCCTCTCTACTCTGCCCTTGTGAGGCCTCACCTGGAGCACTGCAGTCTGGCCTGGGGCCCCCAGCTCAAAAAGGGCATGGAGATGTTGGAGTGGGTCCAGAGGAGGGCCACAGAGATGATCAGAGTGCTGGAGCACCTGTCCTATGATGAAAAGTTGAGCAAATCGGGATTGTTTAGCTTGGGTAAGAGAAGGCAGCACCTCATTGTGTCCTTCCAGTACTTGGAAGGAGTTTACAAGCAGGAGGCAGGCAGACTTTTTATGCAGGTAGATAGTGAAAGGACAAGGGGGAATTGATTTACACTGAAAGAGAGGTGGTTTAGGTTAGATGTTTGGAAGAAATTCTTCACTCAGAGGGCAGTGAGGTGCTGGCACAGCTGCCCAGAGAAGCTGTGGTGCCCTGTCCAGAGAAGCTGGAGGTGCTCAAGGACAGGTTGGATGGGGCCCTGGGCAGCTGAGTTGCTGGGGGGCAGCCCTGCCCATGGCACGGGGTGGGACTGAGTGGGCTTTGAGGTCCCTTCCAACCTAAGCCGTTGTATGATTCTGTGATTCAAACAAAATTCAAGGTCTCAGGGAAGAAATGAGGAATAAATCCACTGTTAGATCAAAGCCTGTTGTTCAGTCAACAGATTTCTGGCTACTTTAAATTGTGTATACAAGACTTTGGAGACTCCTTAAATCAAGAAGTGACAGGCAAAGTTTCTCCTGGGAATGATACATTTTTATTGCAGTGTTTTTTAATCAAGATAGGAATAATAAAATATTGCTCTTATGCATTAGCTAAAGAGAAAAAGAAAAAGGTATCTACTGTCTGAATGAATTATTACCTTAACTCATTACAGTTTCTAAACTGTTGCTATAACAATAAGCACTTAAAAAAATTAACAGATCACAGCATACACTGTTACTTGAGGCAATTACTCCAATTAGACCCATCAGTCCTTTGGTAACTGAAAGCTATGAACCTCTTCATTACTTTGAGCTCTTAAATATTACATTTCTTGGAGTGCATTTAACAGACAGTTGAGTCAGAAAGCCATAACTTCTATATGCAGATTATCTTAATTGGTACTGAACCCCATCTGGAAATGTCCTATATAACAGAAACGCGTTTCGTGTTTCTGCTGTTTCTTCCAGTCTGTAATTCCCTAATGTCAGTGACTTTCATTAATTTTGTGTGTGTGTGTGTGTGGCAGATGCTATACTTCAAAGACAAATAAGAAAATACCACAATACAGATTATTAAAGAAGTTACCCTTAAGTATAAAAGTAGGGGATAAGACTTCCTCAATCCAACCCATTCTGCAGGATCAACCGGACCACTGTAGAGGACTGATGTTTTGAGCTCTTCTAAATCAACCTTTGTTTCATTTTCTCTGGGCTAAAAAGAAAATGCAATGGTTTATAAAAAAATCTGTTTAAAGCTGCTTGGAACTGGAATGATAATCAACAGTAATATAACAGAACTGTGATTTTCACTAATTGATATGCTTCCTTTTGCTCTTCTTCATTGAAGAAAGCAGCAGTCAAACTTTTTAATGTACATTTGTACTCACCAATGTACAGTTACTGGAAAAAGTGCTGGGATCAATAGATGTGAGCTGGTACAACATTTTGCAGACAATAATCACACATGTCCAAACAGTGCAGATACTTGATGCCAATGGGCGAAACTGAGCATATGGCAAAGCAAGAGCCCAAGCAATTAAAAACACAAAGTTAAACAGAGACACCTGAAAACACAAAAACATGGTGGAGAGAAATTACATGAAGTAATGAGAGAACTGAGAGAGTCTGATTTTTTCCATAGTAATAAAAATAAAATCATTCAAAACAAAGGGACATAGAGAAAATGAGAAAAATTCTGGAAAAATCACCACATTTACAACAATATTCACAATAACACAGACACAATGTGGTAAGTGAAGAAGGGAAAATTAATATTTTAGCAAGAACATTATCCCACACAGAGTATGAATACTCTTAGACCCACAGCACTGCATACCCATCCCAGAAACAAAAGAAGTCAAGTAAAAGCGACCAAATGTTGATCCTGCTTTAGTTCATATGAAACAAAGATGATACAGATCCATGTGTATATGGAACTCACCTTCAAACACTTGACATTTTTTTCCCCCAAAGATGTGAGTAAAAGAATTTTGATTTTGCTATTTAAGGACTTGGATCCTACTACTCTGTTCAAGAAATGGCTATGTCAGGTGGAGAACTGACACTGCCCACACCTGAGGCACAGCTAATGGTGTTGCTCCTTATTTTCTTAAGATGCAGTTCCACGTTGCTGTTTCTTCAGCTTAAGATCTGATTTAAGTAACTTTCCTAGTTTCTCCTTCCCAATCTTCTACATCCTCCATCCCTAGCTGATGGCCAGATACTACTTGTGTGGGGAAGGGAGAACTTCTTTTGATTTCAAAGAACTAAACTAAACCCTAATATCCGGGAAAATAAGGGAGGACTGAGTATATCTGGGCAGTAAGACTACTGCTGCAAGATGCAAGACCAAGGCAGGTCCCCAGCAGCTGATAAGCCCAGTTGAATGCCTCAGCTTCAGTGAGGTCTCTCACATGGTCTCTCCCTGTGTGTGGGTATGTCACCATGCAGCAGATGTTGACAAGCCTCCACCACAGGTAAGATTTTGACAGCGGGTATTTACTTGCCTCTTTTACTGTGACCCAGATGATGTAAGAGGAGACGATTTTGATGATATGCAGCTCCAAAAGCCACCAGACAAAGACTTGCATCTTATGAAAGTACTCCAGGAATTTCAAAAACAGCACTGTAAGGCGGTCAATCACCAGATGCCACTTGTTTCTTAGGTCTGCAGAGATTTTCAAGCAGAACCATTTGGAGGAGAAAAACAGAAGGTCTTTGTGAAAAAGAATACTTCACCAGGGAACAACAAGCTTTCTACTTCTTCTCTTCGAAGCTTTAGGTAAGACACAAAGGAGATTAAATGTATGGTTCGGTGGTTAACTAAGACAAAACATGATTGAGATCCACTCAGCTATGGTGCTCTCTATTCTAACGCACATTAACTTCCCCATTTCAAAAACATTGGTGGTGTCTGGCTAGAAAACTGTTCCATCAGCATCATACACATAGGCACGAGGAGTCTTCACACTGTATTAAGGATTTCAGAAGCATTTTGTAAATTAGGAAGGATTTTGCCTGCTATGAGAACACTCTTACAACCAATATCAGGACTGGAAACATTTCAGAATGGCTCCAAAACATGTCCCCATCTAATCTGTTAAAAATGCAAAGGAGTAAGCAGCTTCTGTGTGTACTTATTTCAATTTACCTAATTATTTTTGTATATAAAGCAAACCAGGATGGTTATTCTGTTCATATTTGTGTGACAAAGCACATGCTGCTTGTGGAAAAGCTGATTTTTGGAATACCTGAAAAGCAAATTAGAGATTTTTTTATCTTCTCTTTTTTTCCCAAGCACAACTAATAAAAATACCGAGTGATGTACGCTGCATGATTACGTAATTAAACTTTACAAATTAAGCAAGCAATAGAGCTCTAAATTGACACGATTGCTCTCATGAGCATGATGAGTGTATCTTAGGAAAATCATTGTAGAATTAGAATTACAGAATTTTTGATGCTCTCTCTCTCACACTTTCACTGCATTTATTTTAATTTGTAGTGTTACTACTACACAAGGTATATCCAGACAGTGCCAGTGAAGTAGAATAGGGCAAGTAAGGTCCTGTAGCAAGCTCTGTCTACCATGTTGAGGTACAATGTGCACAGACCTGATTCTACTCATTGAAAAATTGTATAAGAAAGTCTGTACACATGAACATGTTAAAATAATGATAAAACTCACCCACACGGCCATTTAACAATGATGTAACTCTTTGGTAGAAATAAATGCATGTGCAGCATAAAGATGGATCACACACTGGCAAGCAGCATCTCATGTTATTGCCAAGCCCCACACACTGCAGTGCAGTGGGGGCCCCAAGGAGAAGGCTGCAGCTCCCGCTTCCCTGCTTGCACATGACTGTACAGGGTAACCTTCAGCAGTTGGCCTCCATCCTCAGCCCTTCCAGCATGTGAGGATGGCCAGAGTGCAACAAACTCATCAGTCCTTGGAAACTATATGAGAGCTGGCCAAGAAAGGCTTCCATGTCCCATGAACATCTCTATGAGGGAAGATATCCCCGCCAGGAAAGAGTAGATGCAGCTGAGCTCCAATAGGGCAGCTAAGTCAAATACAATGACATTTTGCTTTGACAAACACCCTGTCTCTATTTATGTAACACAGTCCTATAAAAATTGACACGAACAACTAAATATGTGGTAGGGTGATTTCCAGACAGTACAGCCTCCTTGGGTGTTAAATGCTTCTCCCTTGTTTTCACTCATGGCTCATACTCCTAGCAGAGATATGGAAATATTTCATGCTAGGAGTTCATGCTAGCGCTATCAATGATGACAACATCAGCATTACCAATGTCTGCCCCTAAGTGTTTTTATGTTCATCTGGCAACAATTACACATACCATATTCAGAAGTGAAAAACATGACACTAATGTGCACATGAATAATGAAACAAAGGCATTTGGAACTTCTGAAGTGAATTGTCTTGGAAGCATACGGTGCCGGAGATTAAAAATGTATTTATATTATCTTTATTTTAAAGAGATTTCACTCTAAAGGAGATCTTAATTTTTGTGGTAACTATTAACACAGCCCAGAACACCTAGAAGAACTTGGTCCTGAAAGAGGGATATTTTTGTTTTCATTCTCTCAGAATCCTATGCAAACAGTATGATTTTTCCCTAGAACATACTGCAGCCTGTTCAATAATTGACAAGGAGCCATCTGCTCAGTTCAGGCTGTTTTGGCAAAGATTCTATGTAAAATCGGAAGGAAAAGGTGACAATTGAAGTGAGCAGGGATGACCAAGCATGAACAATCTGCTACCACTGTTACCTAAGGCTAAAGAAAGACAAAATCTGTAAACTGTGGAGCTTACCTGTAGTTTCTTCTTCCTCTGACTCATCGTCTACATCATCATCTTCCTTCTCCTCATCTTCCTCTTCTTCTTCTTTTCCTTTTTCAGCCCTCCCTTTCCCTCCCTCCCCATCTGGCTCTTCCATTCTTTTCTCACCAGCCTCTTTCAGCATTTTATCCTCTTCCTTTTCACTGCTGGCTGTTAAATTCATCATAGTTATGTCAGGCAGGCTTCCATCTTGATGCACCAGTCTGTTGGTAAATAATAACATCTCAGCAAATTAAGCAGTAACGACATTGTAGTCTTGTTCTTTTTCAAGGTGTATAATTAGAAAAAAATAAATAAACTGTTCATGGAAAATGCCTTAGAAGTGGAAAAGTTAATGATTCTGGTACTTTCTTCAAACACACACTGCAAATTGAGTTGGAATATATTAGTAATTACTTTTCACTCAGATACTAAAGGTTAGTTAGTAATGAGTGGTACTGACACTTAAACTTGACATTTTCCCCACTGGAGAAAATGGTCAGAGTTTAAGATGTAGAAGCATGAAATGACATTGCTTAAGAGTATACATTTCATGACTTCACAGGGGACTTACTCATTTTGGTGGTTTGGTAATTTTTTCTTGAGGCTGCTCAAAATAATTGGAACAGAAAGAAGAAGGGAGATGAGAACAGAGGGGTTACAGAAGAAGGTAATCGACAAATATGTCATGCTACACCACAAGTAATAAAGCATTCTCGTAGTCCATCTGCAGAACTTTCTGATGCCAAGAGCATGCCATCATGACATTCACAGGGCACTTCTATAAAGAAATATGGAGCTGAAGCACAGATGGAAAGGGGACAACCTATTTACACCAGTGCTAAACATGGTCAGAGCTGTCCAATGCATATTGTCCAATGCTCCATTCATAATGCAGCTGAATCATTACAAGTATCTGGTGGATTACTGTAAATACATTTTCACTTTCTTCCAATTGAAAGACTGAAGAGATCTAAGGGAATCCAAAGAATTTGCAAGTATCCTTCCAGATAAGTTTATGATAAAACAGAAGCAAAAAATCCCTTGGCTTTGGCTTCAGTATATTTTATCATATCTTTCTTTGCTAGAGACATTCATTCTCTCTTTTTTCTACATCTCAGAGTTTTTCTTAAATCTATAGCTGTTTTATGCTAAGTCTATTAGTAATTTTCAGAGTACAAAATCAGTATACAATTGATTTAACATAGAAATGCTATTTCTCAATCACCATGGTGCTAACTCTTCTGAGATTTATGCAGCATTTCTTTTACCTTTTCTAACAAAAGAGACCTCATCTAATGGATTCAGATGAAAGTCTTCAGTTTCTGTACATGCTTTTTTTTTTTTTTTTGGTTGTTTTTTTTTTTTACTTTTTTTTCCTCCAGCTGGGTTGCTGGGACTCACCTCCTATATCTGCAGAAAATTTTTCCTAGTTCCCTCATTCTGTGTGCTTTTCTGAGTACAGCATTTACTTCCATAAATAGTCAATTTGAATAGGACTTGCAGTAAAATCTCTCTTTGGCAGGTGTGTAGTTATATGACAAGATCACTTAATGCTTAGTTATGCTATATTGAAATTGTTATATTCAGCATATTTTCAAACACCTGTTAGACTGTTTCTGGACAACAGTAAGTTTAATATTTTATGCTATTATCTCAGGACTCTGTTTTTCATGATGTGAAATTCTGGCATATTACCACACAGACCGGAAATTCTGCCAACTGTAACTAGGGCTTTCACAGTTCAAGAAACTAAAATCTAGATTTAGCCATCTGATCATTAAAAAAATAAGAGCACAAACTTAACAGATAATGATAAAGTCAAACAAGCAGCAGTATTATTACAGTATTTGGGAGGTGCCGTTTTTGTATTTTGGAGATTTCAGTAGCTCAAATGAGAGATAAACCATAGAAATTAGACTAAGCAATGCTAAAGAAGTAACAACATGCTGGTAGCCAAAAAGAAGAAAATATAGCTTTAGAAGCTTAATGAAACAGTTAAACATGAAAAATTCTCACTGGTTAAATACATCCATGACAATAATTACAAAAATCCCTTATCATGACCTAGGCTATCAACCTGAGGGTTGATCTGAAAATCTTTTATTCTCAACAATATATTCAGCTAAATAAAAAGTCAACATACCTTGTTTTCATAGATAAGGCAATATATATAAAAAAAGGATATCCAAATCTCAGTAGAAAGACTAAAAACTAATATTCCCTAAATGATATAATCTATCTTTGCATACTTATCTTAAACTCTAATAATGTACCAACAGAAGGGTAATATATAAAGAAGAGAAACTGAATTTCTAATTCAGTTTCAGTGTTAGGAGATCACCAGCTAATACTATTCATCAGAGTCCACTTTAAAGGTGATATCCAATGAAATGAAAAGTATCCCTGCAACTAGACCAATTTTGCACTGGTGCAATTGCATGGTAATGAAATATGTTCCCAACTGACTGTTGTGATGGAAAAACCTACATTCACACTGGTGTAAATCAAGGTCTCACTAACTTACCTCAGTGTACACTGGAAACGAACATAGGAATCCTATAGGATTTTGTATGGGAGGCCTAATCCTTCTCTTACTCATATAACTCCCATTTGTATCCAGGAGGTGATGGGGTTATAAAGAAGGGTACATGCAATATATACCTGATGAAGCTTCAGTAGGATCTTAATTTCCAGCATGTCAATCAGTGACATCAGTACACAGAAGCACAGGACAGTGTGCTCAGATCTGAGGCTAGATAAAAAGCCCTACCCACTATTAAAGGGTCTACTTGAAGTATCTTTTCCTAAACCTCCTCATTTATTCCTAGGGTTGTTATTGCTAGCATTAGGCATCAAAGCAATTTCACTCTGATGGTTTGCCACTGCAGGTGTATTAGTGTCCCCTCCACACCTCTCTGTCCCCAGCGCCCTGCTTTGCCTCAGATATCTCTCATTGCTGTGGGCCTGCTGGCAGCTCAGTGGACTGTAGTTGGCCCTTATGACCACCACCAGGCCCAACCCTCAGCCTTGCACTGCCAACTCCCCAGAGCTGAGAGCCCAACCAGTCTTGCCTCCTGGCCAGGCCCCTCCGCTCCCAGCTTGCCAGCTTCCACTGAACCACCTGCCCTTGCCACTTCTGACGTTTTTTTGCCATACAGTCTTCCTCAGGCTAGCGATATTGCATAAATCCTCCTGTTCTCAAAGCTGATTATCCTGAAGACTACATTTACTCACGCCAAATATTTTGAAAGATATCTCCTTTATGGAACTGTTTTCAAGATATAAAAGGATAACTTGTTATAACAACATGGACTTTTATAGTTTGGATCCGGTAGCGCCCAACTTGGTCTACAAATTAACAGCCATAGCATGCAGTGGTTTCAGCCTATTGGATGTATATGAGTACATACTAATATTTTTTCTGAAAATAAATGCATATTGCACATTTAATTAACTTGACCCTAAAAATTGCTTTCTGAAGTGCTTGTGAGGTGGACAGGGATGTGCGTTTGTGTGTGAATTTGAATGCGTGAACATGCAAGCATGCATCATTCCATGCACAGACAAAGGGTAGGTAAACGAGCCTCCTCAACCAAGTCTATTGTCTGCAGCCAATTTCAAATAGCACCAATTAATCCTGTGTTCAGACATGGGCAAAGTTTGAGAGAAGAATCCCAAGTGGGAGATGAACTCACAACATATAAATGTGGAGGAGAAATGCTTCGTCAGCTTTAGAAGACTACAATACCCGAATATTCTCTCCCTGCTTACTTCACAGTATGGTGCAGCAAGAACATATTTTATTTGAAGGCAATTATGAAGTAACAAACAAGGCATCATATATCTTTTTTAAAGAAAAGGAAAGTTTGAAGTACCCACCTATTTATTATTAGATAAACACGGCCATTGACTTTGGCATGGCTATGAGGTGGGAGGTGAAAGCACAGGAAGGCATGAGATGACAGTGGTAAATGAATTAGAGAGAGAGAAAAGGAAACTGTTAAATAGGAATGAACACACTTTCCTGTTTACCAAGAGACACTGTCATAACAGAACACAGTCTGAAAGTTTAATGCATATCATGCAGTGAAAAGTCTAGGAAGACTGTAAATATAATGCTGTGGCATTTAGATTGTATGCTGCTTCAGCTAACCTGAGTGCTCTTTTCAAAGACCCCCCAAAATATGAGGACGGCCTCTACTGCTTCAACTCAAGAAAGCCACAGATAATTCAGCACATTTTTAAAAACAGGTCTTTCGCTTCTGTTTATTTCCATTTGTTATTTCTTTATTTTTCTTTAAAGGTGATTCTAATGGAGCATCATACCATAGAAATTAAGCTGTCTCATAACCTTTACCTCCACTAAATCGCAATTCATAAAGTTCATTTTCTTTAAATTTCTCCTTTTTTTTCTCTTTTGCAACAGAAGCACCATAGAAGCACTTCCAGAAGATAAGCTAGTTTTTGAGTGAAAGCTTGTGTTTTCAAAGCAAAAGGGAGAACAGAAGCTTTAGACATGAGTCTTTAATATGCTTTAATTTGCCTGCAACTTATTTCTTCTTCCAGCATGATTTGAGTAGGAGCTGTTTGTTGTTCTAGATCTTATCCAGCTTTATGCATCGTCAGTACAACTGTCACTGCAGGTCTCATCCTTAAGCTCTGAACTCTAAAGTCTGCATATTATTAGTATTGATTCATCATATGAATAGAGAAGAAAACAACTGAATTTTTATATGTCAGACAGTGTTTGTGGTTGTACAAAACAGAAAATGTTCTGATTTGGGTACTGGACAAACTTCTCAATGTTTTTGAAGAGGTCAAATGATAGACCTGGTAACAGTGATTTTGAAACATTGCAAAATGGCAAATGTAGCACACACGCCATGTTTAAGAATTAAAAATATATATTAATCGTCTTCGCTTGCCACTTTCCTTAATTAAAATCCTAAACACCTGTTGGGACAACAGATCTCTACTTTCAACTCTCTCGATCAAAGGTACTTACTTACTCCTGGCAAAAATATTACTGACTACAGATAAAATCCATAACCAACAAAATTAAGTTATATACTGATCTTTTCTTTAATTTTTTTCTGCTCTCAGCAAGACACTGATAACATTCTGTGACTTTAATATTTGTGTTTCATCATTCAAGAACAGTGCAATATTAGTTATAGTGATTTTCTTCACACCAGCACTTGAAGAAGAGTGACTAAAATTTTTGGTATCTTTCATGCATATTAGATTTGCAAGTAGTGGCTTCACAAGCAGGAAGTGCCGTACCGTGATGAGACCATCTATGTCCTGGGGCCATCTCAGTTTCTTTCTTTCCCATTTTATGCCTATTGGATCACTATTGGTAGGAGCTGGAAGCTTTTTCCACGTTAGTCAGCATAGCGCAAAATGTTTAGGCTACAACAGAACTTGTGCAGTTACTTCACGCTGTCTCACATTTCACCAAATATCATAGTCCAGGAAAAGCCCATTTCAGCCTTATTCATACAAGCGCAGCTGAGTTACACATCACTAGACAGGTAAACACTTCAAAAATTGTGCCAAAATGAATCGCCTCTTGAAACAACTAAAGAAGAGGTGCTGTGCAGAGTTTAATATGAAACCATTTCTCTCTCTCTTGTACTCCTGGATTAGGATCCTAGGACTTTGGTTGTTTTTTTTTTTTTGTTTGTTTGTTTGTTTTTTTTTTTTTTTTTTACATAGGGGAACACTTAAGAATTAGACATAGTAAAATTCTGAAGAAAGTGAGGTCCCAGTATCATGAAAAAACACAACGGAAGTTCTTGAACACCTCTGAGCACAGTCTCACTACTATAATCAAGGGCCAGGACTCTAAAGAATGATCACAGGCTTTGGATATTTCAATTTATGAAGTTCAACTTTATAAAAACACCTGGTTGTCCAACGTGTATGTGGTATTTGCCAAAGATCTCCGCTTGGCCTTCAAAAAGAACAATAAAAAACGGAAGTGATCCAAATTAAAAACCATATTTTCTACTACTGACAGGACTTACAAAAAGGCATACATAGCAATTAACCATCTATGTCCCATGGAAGTTGAAAATCAACAAGATAAATGCATAAGTATCAGTATATTTGAAAATGTATCTCCAAATGAGAAATCTTTGTCAAGTAGTGGAAAGTGGGGGAAGACAGATAGCTTGGTTGTGGTGTATTTAGCGAGGTGCTGGTTGCTAAGGGATGTTTATTTTTTTTTCTCCTTTCTTTTTAACTCAGGTAGTTACAACAAAAGCAAATAACATCTAATGAAAAGTGAACATTACAAAACAGAAATAGCATTTTCATACAGATAATGAATAGGTCAATTAACTTAGTTTCTTTACCTGTAAATAGTGTTGTCCTGTTTGCTGGTTACAGCTTTTAAATCAGTGAGCTGGAGGAAACGGTCATGGAAATAGTGAAGGTGCAAGATACACGCCAGTAGGAAGGAGGTGGGTATAAAGATGCGAGTGAATAGCTCAGCCACAGAAAATCTTTTTAAACCAAGGTCTGCTAGTCTGGAAAAAAAAAAAAAATCCACTAAGTCATTTGTTCACACCAAAATCTTTTCCTTGTCGTGAGACAGTGCTACAAATGATTTAATAATAAAAGAGGAAATAAGAACTGGTACTTGTTATATGCTTTTAGATCTTTAAATTCTTCTAAACAAGAAAGTTTTACAATGTAGATTTTTTGCACTGGGGTTTAGTAATTGTAGAAAGATACTTTAGATGTATAGAACCAAATCAGTCCTGCCACAATTCTCTTTACAGGAACAAGGTGGATTGCCTCTGACTGAAAGTTCTGCATCAGAAGTCCACTCATATTGTATATAATTTCTGACATAAAATCCTGTTGAGGAACTCCCAATACATCATGAGGAGGAAGAAACCCAGCCCTCCTCACTGGCAGGAATACTGGTCCATCTTCGTCATCTTCAGGCACCCTGCAAATCTGCCCTGTCTCTCCCCGGATCTTGCTCCTATGGTCAAAGACGTAGTGAGAGGTATTGGCGCTGCAGTGGGAACACTAGGAAATCCTTGGCAGCAGACAGGGGAAAACATGACTCTCAGAGCCTTTCTTGTGCCCTTTTTCTCCTCTTTTGCTACTCCAATAAATGAATGGCTTCAGAACTGAGTGCTTAGTCATGTATGTCTGAGGATGGTCTCATGATGTTTTTTCACTACAAGAAGGAAGAGTGCTTCCAGAACACACCAGAACCAGAAGTCCAATGGAAAAAAATGAAATGAAAACACTTACTTGTTTTCATCCAGGCCTGTCATATTTTTCCACAACCCAGGGAATGACTCAAACTGGTATGTGTAGATGAAGATAAGTACCAACATCGTGTAAACAACAACTGACATCCAAAAGTATTTCAGAATCTTTCTCCACCATTCATAGTGTACCTGAAAATCACACATTGAGGAATTTAAAAGAAGCTCAAGGCAAAGACACTGATAAAAATACTGACAAAGCTGTACTGGAAACAAAGACTAAGAATACTACTTTTCCTTGTTGGCGTGAAGTAAATAGCAGACACAAATCTTGATGATAAAGTTCTTAGTCCTGGTACGCATGCAACTAAGTACAGAGTTCTGTGTAAAAATGTCTGTTGGGACACAGACAGACATAGAGGCCAGGGACAGATACTGTCATGCTTTTTCATTGCCATTAGGCAATGAAGGTGCAGAAGGAGAGGGATTCCATGCTCCATGGGTGTGGAAACTGTGTGAACCAGTTATCACAACAACTGGTGATTATGTGGGATATGCAGAGGTCCAAAACTTTCCCATAAAGTTTCCACAGTTCTCAGTGATTTGCAGTGGAGTCTCACAGATTAGGTAGGTCAGATGCATTACCTAATAGCACCTAACTTATAGGCACTTTGCCTGTCACTCAAAGGAGAATTAACCCTTTCAAATAATCTTATTACCATTATGCTAATCTAACTAAAGAACAAACACACTGTTAATAACAACATCCAAGCTGCTTTACTACAAAGTTAGAAGTACCATTGCATTCAAGATCAAAATTCAGTTCAAACAGTTCTCACTTACCTGATAGAGGGCCACACAGAACAGGAATAGTACCATGTAGATGATTTTGTACATGACAATTCTACCCTCAAAGCTGACGAAGAAGAACATGCCTCCACAGACATAAATCCAGTACTTGATGAACATAGCCATCACCAGCTTCCCCAGAACTTTCATAATATCCTGCTCATCCTCATCATCATCTTCCTGTTCCTCCTCCTCCTCCTCCTCTTCTTCTGCCACTTCTCCCTCTTGCAACTCTCCCTCTTCTGCAAATACACAGAGTCGCATTTGACCTCTATTTTAGGGACCTTAGTAAGAATTGAAATGGATGGAAAGTAGATCCTCTACACACAACACAGAAACTTACACATAATATTCACAACAACAGACTGTATTTCTGAATCATCATCAAGCCTTCAAGCAAACAAAAGCATTTTAACATCATACGAGCCCCAGCCTGCTCCTAGTGCCATACAGCATACTGGTCTACACCTAGACACCACTCCTCACTTTGTCTGATATGCAGGCAGCTGTAGAAGAAAGTTAGAGTCTAAGGATTGTATAATGGGTATCAGTCAAAACACTACTCATAGCAGAAACCCAGGCAAGAAACATTTTAAACTGGAAAACAAAGAAACCACTAGCACCACCAGAAAACCTCTCTTCTTGAGTTTAAAGGGATAAATGTCCTTAAGAGAATACTGTGGCTTCCTTCAAAAACCACAAGCAAGAAAAAGTATTAACATAAAACCTAACAAGCTTAAAAAATATACGTGCTGCACTAACATTGCCTTTTGCTTGTTTTTTCTTTCAGAAAAAAACTACCACTTTTCTTGCTGCTTCTACTATACCTAAATTACTGCAGAAAAGACCAACTGCTTTTGCCTTGTGAAGGGGTCAGAATTTCCCAGTTACTCAGCCTGGGATGCTTGTGGAGGGCAGGGTAGGTGTTCCCCCACGAGCAGGCACACATGAACAAGTATCTGGATAACAGGAAAATATACATGCTTATTCTCTCATTGAAATCTGTAGTTTTGCACAAAATTGAAATCTGATTTTGAACAAGTGTTTACACACAAATTCAGCTCACAAGGAATTTAGCAATTACTTTCTCCTGTGTAAACTTTTATCCTCCTGTGGTTAATTATTTTTTCCTATGTAAACTTTTATCCTCCTGTGGTTTAAACTCCTACAACAATTTGGCTGCTAGTTTGAGTTTGGGACACAGCAATAAACCGATTCTTGGAAAGTTCCACAGCGTTTTTCAAATGAGTCATTTCATTTACCTTTTGTATTTTGCAGTTCAACAGTAAAGAGAATTCTTATTTTATTTGATTTTCTGAAGTTCAAAACTGTTTTATATCTGCTGAGAGATAGTTACACAGATTTTGTAATATCGTGCTTAGCTTGCAACAGGTATCCATACAAACATGAAAAAGAACTTTACTGTAAGAGTGACAGAGCACTGGAACAGGCTGTTGAGAGAGATGGTGGTGTCTCCTTCTATGGTGATATTAAATAGCCACCAGGACACCCTCCTGTATGACCTACTGTAGGGAACCTGATTTAGCAGGGGAGTTGGACTCAATGATCTCCAGAGATCCCTTCCAACCCCTAAAATTCTGTGATTCTATAATCTTTCTAATTGATTTCTGCATTCAGATACACAGTAACCTGAACTTCTATTATGACTGGAGGACTCCAATAAAATGGACAAGGCTTTACCTTTTTCTTCATCTTCTTCATTTCCAACTTTGACCTCAGATAAAGTAGCTTCTTTTAACTGAAGTGCTTTCTGTTCAGTGAGGTGTTGCCTAAGCAGTAGCCAGAAAGTAATCGTGAAAAGAATCTGCAAACAAAAATCAAAACAGAAAGAACAGGCTAGTTGTATAACCTATCTTCTGCTAATGCAAACGTGTCTTCATAAACTTTGCATGCCTTTGCTTTCTCTGTCTATCAGAAAATGGCAATTATGGCATTAGCATCAAAGCACACCTTTGTGGAAGTAATCTAAGGAAGACTGCATTAAAACCAGCAATGCTTCATTTACACTTTTCCATTAACTTTTCACTCTGCCTCTTTTCTTAAATATATTTACCTATATGGTTCTCTTCTACCTTTTTCTACTTGGTTTTTAACTCCCGTCTTATAAGTTGAATCTTATAAGAAGAATAAGGATCTTCTCACTATGAATTGACTGGTACAACCCCAATCTGTCTGTCTGTGTTCACTTCCAATTTCTGCAGGGATCGAGTACAGTCAGGTGAATGTTTTGTCATTAAGTTTGCCATATCCTAGATCTCTTCATTTCAGAGCTTTGATACTTCAGGTGCTTAAGTGCAATTAATTAAAAAAAAAGTTCTGTCTTAAAGTTAGAAAAGATAGTTGAATGTGCTTTGCATTTGGAGCATTTGAAAGATTTAAGGTGGCTCTTAATTCTTTTAAGAGACCATAACTCCGTAACAGTAGAAAATAGAAAAATAGAAATGAATAAATAGAAATAATAGAAAAAATAAATAACTGTGTTTAATGAAGAGTGCATTTCTGTGTTTTGCAAAATACTGAATTCAGCAGCTTCCAATTCTGAGACAGCCAAAATTCAGAAAAGAGCCATATTGCCCTTCATTAAGCAATTGATTTTATATTTATATTTTGCAGTGGTGCAGACTTATTTCACTACTTATTATAAAGTACAAGAATAAAATCTCAAACAGGAAACATATATGAGCCAAAGAGTTTGTACACAATAAAAAGACAAGGTCAATGGTATAAAACAAAAAGCTGTCCTGTTTTTCATCTAATGTGCTTTGCAGGGGAAAGGAACTCCAATCTTTGAGACACACTGATACTGTGAAGTACAGACTATTTTGCTGTGATTAGCTCTGCATCACTGCTGCATTTGCTTGTTGTTCTCCTCGGCATTTCCGGTGTTTCCATTGAGACTATTCATTTTATTTCCTGTTCAGACCAGGGAACACATTCATAGCATGCAGAAAATTAGGTAGAAAAAAATACAGGGTTTTTTTTTCAGTTTTCCTCTCCTTGCAGAATACAGTATTCCATCTTTATTTAAGTTTAACCTTTACTAAAAGGGCTTTAAACAAGGAATGACAGGAGAGAGTTACCAGAAGTTTTGTGAGGGAATGATGGACAGGGCTGTCAAGCAGAGGATCATGTGAAAGAAAAGAAACACGTAATCAACAGAGCAGAAATTAAGCAGAGTCACCTCAAGGATGTGTATGAAAGTAAGGAAATACCTTTGAGTCACCATCATGGGGTGCTTCCAGAGCCTTTCTGGGGAATCAGCATGCTGGGATGCCTCTCTGAAGTGCCTGTACGTTAATTCACGCCGTACAGGAAATAAGCAACACAGAAATTAGGGAAGGGCGTGCAGTTGCATAGCTATGACCTTTTGGGGATCACAGAGACATGGTGGGATGGTTTGTATGACTGCAGTACTGCAATGGATGAATACAGGCTCTTTACAAAGGACAGGCTGGGATGCTGAGGAAGTGTGTGAGGGAAGAACTGGAACGTATGGGACTCCACCTGGGGATGGGCAATGAGCCAGAAAGCCTGGGAGAAATACAGACACTGCCTGAGCACACTGACACATTTTTAGGAAAGTAAATGCCGACCTGGAGTTGAGTGAAGGCACGGGAAAAGGAACATGAAGAGCTTCCATAAATATGTAAGAAGCAAAAGAAGACTAAGTGACAAGAGGACACACTGCTGAACATCAGACAGGTTGCTAGAGATGTGGGATGTCCTCCTTGAAGATCTTAAAATGCCACATGGATGTGGGCCTGGGCACCCTGCTCTGGGGTGGCCCTGCTGGAACAAGGAGTTGGCCAGAGGGACTCAGAGGGACAGCCCACCTCAACCCTTCTGTAATTCTGAAATTTACATTCAGCATTAAAAAAAAAAAAAAAAAAAAAGTAAGCATCTTGTATTAGTTTCTTGTGTGTGGCCAAATCCTCATATATGCACAATAGTTTCCTTTCTTAATAGTATCTAGTTTTAGATATTTGACTGTATAACTAATAAACCTACATCAAAGATGCTGATGAATTCAAAGTTAAAACTTCTTAGAGATTTACAAAGCTATTTACACTGGAACTTGCAGAAACCCTTGAGCTTTTGCTCTCTTACTAAACAATTCCTACCTTTACAGGAGAAATAATACAGTATTCACTAATTTTCATATGCATGAACGACCAATAAATGGCTGTGCAAATGGCACTGCCAAAAAGGAAGACCATTTGCAGAACAACTGAATTATAACTAGAAGGCATGAGGAGAGCAATTCACTTAGCTCAAGGGGAACACTGCCAACTAGCTCTACGCTCTGAGATGCCTTCTTGGGTACTCTACTAAACAACTTCCTATTTATGCACATTTTCTCCCTCAAAAGCACACCTGCCAAACACAATGCCTTTTGTAGTGCATTCAGGACATCAAAGGAACAAATCTATCATCTATCATGCACTGAGGTCAACAAACTCTTATTTTTGACATGAATTCCAACTCATTCTGCTTCAGGTGTAAGAGTAAGGAATCAAAGCTCAGTCGCAGCCATGTACTGCTGCTTGTGCCAAATCATAAAGAAGTAAGTAGTACTGGCAATTGCAATGACACCACAATTCTAGTTGCCAGCATATTCCAAGACAGGCCTGACATTGGGTGAGTGACTATAAAATGTCACACTAAGTAAAGGCACTAGAATAACAATATGTCTATTTAATCACAAGTACCGAGGTTACCTCTTTTTCAGGGCTTCATATTGCCCTTGCTCTGTTCCCATTGCAAACAGTGGATGTTTAGCCAGTGACTACACAGGTTCTGTGTTTACAGTTTTGATAGCCAGAAGCACCCGTGTGCAACATTAATGCTGAAGGTTTCTGAAGCAGCTGAGACTTTGCGATCTCAGCTACAAGAGGTGAGACTTAAGAGGACAAAAATTTATCTAACAATTCAAATCACAGTTATTTCAGATCCATTTTATAAAGCCAAATTTTCCATCCACTAACAATGCTCCGCTAAATTATCAGGAAAATCTACATAAATGTCTGAAATATTTGTTTTGGCATTAGCGTAGTGCGTAAGTAGATTTCTCCACAGTGTTTTTTAACTACTCATCCTTTATTGTAAAACTGTTACTGAACATGGCAACGTCAAATACTGAGGATGCGCTCTTAAATGTCAAGCAATCTTTTTTTTTTTTTGGGTCACAATGTATTCTGTGGTTTCATAAAAATCTCATCTGTTTGTAACACCTACCTTTGATGCCAACTCTCCAGGTTCCTTTCTTTCTAAAAAACCTGATACTTGAGGAAGCTCATCATTCTTGAGCTCAATACTCCATATATATTGTAATATTAGCAGTAAATTTCCATAGAAAACCATGAACGGTGAACTGATCATAGCATATTTCCTTCGGTCTCGAATCATCCACAGCGTGCAAGACCAGATCAAGAGCACAAAAGTCAACCAGCTGTGATACGTGATACTCCATGCCTTATGGAAAAAAGAAAGAGGGAAAAAACGTCCACAGATTCATTCAGGAACAACATTGCGACAAATTGCCAGTTACACTTAACGCTTCTCTGCTTAGTACACATTTTCACTGTCATGAGACTCTCAGCCACATTAATCTGCTAGTGGGCCAGCTACAATAAACTCCTTGGGGAACATGCTGAAAATGGATTCTTAAGAAGTACAGCTGAGGGCAAACCCTTTTTTGTGCATTAACTACAGCTGTGAAGACTGTGAGCAGGTTCACTGCTTATGATTGCTACAAACGAACAGAGATGGATAACTTTGGGGCACACAAGACCATCTTGCTAAATAAGCAACAGAGAGTTCAGTGTAGCAGCAGCAATATATGCCTTCATACCTGCCTGCATTCAAGGCCTTCAACAGACTTACAGAATCCAGATCGCTCTGACTTTTGTGGAATCGCTTTAAAATGGAAAGCAGTGGTAAGGCACACAGCTTGTCTTAAGAACATTTAGTCTACACTAAGCAGGCAACTAAACGTTGCCTCCTGTACTAACAACTATATAGTGTTTTAAATTGTTTGCAAAGAACAGTTTCTGAAAACTAGTCTAAAAGGATTGCTTTTTAAAGTGTTTTTTTTTTGCTAGCACTGTTATTGATTCAGGATTAAAGTCAGATAGATGCTGGTATAACTGTCAATAAAAAAAATGTAAATTCTCTTTCAATTTAAATGGGGAAGTATGAAACATTAAGAACATTGCAGTCAGTCTAGTTCATCCTGCTTGGAAATGACGTCGTTTAGAAGTATATGAAAAACGTTAATGTGTCACTTCTTTGTTCACATATTAGAAAGCAACTGAGGCATCAGTTGGCTTTGGTGTAAGTGAAACATTCATTAGATCACACCACAAAATAATTTATAAATGAATTTGGATCAAGTCATATGAAACAGAGATATGCCACTAGGGAAAAAAAAAAAAAAAAGCTAGCAGTGCCTCAACATTGAGGTTATGAACTCATATCGAGATATGAGCTTAGAAATGAATTTTAAAAGAACTGCAGAATATGTGGTGAAACATGCAACTTTAAAAACAAATGGCATTATGAAAAGAACTACTTAATGTCCCAAATGCATCAAGCCAGATCCAGATTCTGCACAAGGAGTCTGCTCTTTTAAGGTGAGAAACTTTTCCTGTTTATAGGACAGCAAACAATGTTTGAAACTATATGCAGACAAAAAGCAGCCAAACTAATTTGTTTCAGCAATTTTTTTTTAATGCAATATTAGGCCAAGAATCTTTATGGTTAATTTCATCACAGTGGAAACCTTTCCAAAATAGTAAAAACAAAGCTTGCATTGGGAATACAGGCAGAGATCTAATCATTACACTGAAAATTTGCCACAGTGCAGCTCAGGGTACGTGCATCAAGTGAGCTTAAAAGCAAATAGCATCAAAATGAAAGATTAGGGAAGCAACTAAAATAAAAGCAAAACCTATGATAGAGGCAAAGTTGTATTGCCTCGAGACCTTTCTGTGACAATAAATGATAGATTTTTTTTTTTTTCACAGAGAGCAATCAGTTGCATTCTTCAATCTGAAATAGGAACTACGTTTTTAGACTTTACTATTTGATTTTGAAATACTTTAATTTTGCAGACAGAATTCTAAGTGGAGCAACAGCATGACAGTCCAGCTTATACAGAAGCTTTGGAATCAGTAAAAAAAACAAGCCCTTTTTTTTTTTTTTTATTGACAAACCCGGTCAATGAAACCAGGTGCTCCCCATGCTGAAAATGTGATGCTTTACCCAGAACCTTGCACATTACAGTACTGCAAGCTCTGTAATAAGCCTGAATTATTCATAAATAACCTATAGCGAACCCAAAATGCTACAGATCATGTATTGATATTTTCTAACCACGATGCGAACACTTACTGAAAACCAGCAGATGAGATTACTGTCAGGAAAGCATCAAGGAGGCACATTTATTTGTAAATCAACAGCATTATCCATTTATTGCCAATACTTACCATCATAGCTATCAAAGCACAAATGTAACTTTGCTTCATGATAAATTGGAACACAGAGACCAGGGCATGCAATTTAACATTTTCTTTTTCCTCCTGAGGAACTTCTTCTTCCTCCTCTACTTCCTCCTCTTCCTTTTCTAAGTAGAAAAATAAAGTCTTATTTGCAATTCATGCTGGTATAAAAGTAGTATGAGTACTGTCTTCAGGTAAGCAAACCCAGAGTGATTTCACTTGCAGTCACTCGGATAGCTCTTCTACATCTGTTAGCAAGCTCAAGATAGGAGCCGTAAAAAATTACATTTGAGCACAGTAAAACACCACAAAACCTGCAATCACTGTGTTGGTTGATGAAGAGACAATGTATTTTAGATAGTACATGCCTACAGCCCCATTTACAAAACTGTCAAGTGGTAAGCAGTTGTTAAAGAACAATTATTTAAACTTCAGCCGGTCAAGAAGTTTACTAAAGCAAAAATAAATGCAAGAGGCAGTGAACTGAGATACAGAACAAGAAAATATGGAAATAAGGGTAATTCCCAGGCAATTCTTTTCACTACCTGACATGTTATCCGAGTGCTCCCATTTGTACTGTGGTGTTGAGTACATGTCTGCTTTGGCTGGACCATTCTCTAATGGCAGTGAGGGGTGGATGGTGTGATAGTCAGCAGGATTCCCGTTCACTGTTACCAGCAGAACCTGCCAGAAGATGGGACAGAAGCACTGCATTTAGGGCAGCTCTTATGAGAACAAGAGTCCTGTGCTTCTCTAGTGTTGGCCTGCCAACAGTAAAGGAGCCTAACCAGTAACTTTTGTTGGCTCCTTCCAAAGAAAGTGATACATTATGGTCATGCCGCATGCAAAAGTAGCACATAACAGCTTCTCAAATTATTTTTGGTAGCTTTTCATGCAATATCAATAGATTTTAGCAAGCTATAAAATACTGCTGCATTTTGAACTTCTGCAAATATCTCCTTTAAAAGATTTAAAGATTTTTTTCAAATTCCCTAAGGCGTCACTTCAGTGTGCATAAGAGCAATCTGAAAAGGCATAAAAGTGTGGACACACAAGCAAAAGCGATCATGTTAAATGGCTATTTACATGCTCTTGGCCTGTCCCACCTATAAAATTAAATGGAAAGAAAAAAACATGTAAAGGCAGATTAAGTTAACACATCCACAGCTGGGGAAGCCTAAGGCCAACTGCATGGCTCAGCACACAAACAGTAACTCACGGAGTTCATGTTCCAACACCCCAACTGTAGAAGCTATGGATAGGCATGTGTGGGCTGATTCAGGCTCTCTCAATCAGAGCAGTATCTCGGTTACAATTAGGTGTGATCTACAGTTACACAGCCTGCACACAGGCTGTGGAGCACATTTAGATTTGGTTGCAGATGCTCTCAAAGTTCATCTGCATCTCTCAGTGTTTGCTGAACAGAGGTGATGTTTCTGCTTTTAGGATTGCTATAGGATCTAAGACAAATAATCACCAGCTGTCAGCTCAAGCAGAGATTTTAATTTTCTTTAATCTTTAAATTAAACTCAAGTACTGTCAGTCACTCTTAAAAGACCTCAGCATTTCATCGTGATTGAAAGAAAAGAACAGAGCAAAGAAGAAGCTAAATTAAGTTTCAAGATGGTTTGCATTAGAAAGCATATATTGAGATTTTATTTAAACCCAATGAAATAACAAAGATCGTTTGCCAGTTGATACTACTGCTACTACAAGGAGTGTAATTTCAAATGATCCATTTTAATGCTAATTAGCAGTTTCTCAGTGTAATTGTTAAGGAAGCAGAAGACAGTTATAGTTAGGATAATCAAGCTTACAGGGTAA
Source organism: Gallus gallus (assembly GCF_016699485.2). Lineage (NCBI taxonomy): Eukaryota > Metazoa > Chordata > Aves > Galliformes > Phasianidae > Gallus > Gallus gallus. The sequence continues at coordinate 97,554,380 of NC_052533.1, read as the reverse complement.
AACAAAGGCTAACCAAAATAGAGAAGTTTTTAATATGCCAGCTGAGTGTGTATCTACATATGTAAGTGTAAATTGTATTCACCCAGGTTAAAAATAATTACAAAATTACAAAGACTAGCAGTATACTAACATCCGATGGCTTGTATTCATCTTGGGTCATTGACAGAAGCTGCAAAAAGCAATGCAAGGACAAATTATTAAAGAAGCATGGCTCAAGCATTAATAAGTTATTTTTTGAATACAGGCATGCATATTTGCTGACTTTTGCAGAACATTTACATTAAGAAATTCAGGAAGATTCTTCAAAAGTCAGCAGAATTGTACACTATGCTCCATAAAATGGTATTTAGTGTACTAAAGCCATTGACATATCTTTACTGTATGCTTTTGTGACTTCTGAACAAAAACTGAGACTGTTGCATTGAAATTTTAGGTATTAGCTCAAAGGATTAATCAGTATCACATAATACTGATTAACTGCTTTCTAATGTCTTTCTAATGATCCCAGTTTTAACTGATCATTAGAATTACTCCATAAAACTACTTCCCATGTAATGTTCATACAAATATCAGTGTGACACCTAGAATTAGAATTGTTAGCAATTTTATTTTCCTCAAGAAGAACTCTTTCTCACTGAACGAAAACCACTGGCTTTATCCAAGGCTGAGTAATAAATGCTTCAGTGAACACGAGAACATGAGGTAACACTTGCAATTCAAACGTGTCAAAAAAGTGCACTAAAGGATCAAAAGCTATATACAACAGTTTTATCTTTTCAGAAATATCTTCCACTGTAGTCAGTAAGAAACTTCCATGGGGAAAAAAAAAAAATAATTGCACTTTTGAAATCCTTTTAAAACACCCAAATTCCTCTTCCTGTACCACTTCTTGGTTACTCCATGTTTGTCCACGAAAGATTTTCAGGAATATTTTTAATGCATGCCTTCTCTAGCTTTTCTGTAGTAGCTGTGGAATATATTATAAGGAAAAATTAAAATTTCCACAGATAAAAAAAGAGATAGCTGAATGTTAGAACCTAGTAACTGTTGTGTTTCTTTCTTTTTCTTTTTTCCTTAGAGTAGGCTCCGTTCATTCATTTGGTAGTTCATTTATCATTACTATTATTATGACGCAATTTTGGGGAACTTAAGTCTCTGTGGCTTAACAGAGTCTTTATATAAGTCAAATTCATCTGCAACTGCTCAAATGAAATATTGCATTGGAGCTGGTGGGGGGCTTATGATAGAAAGCTGTATCTTTCTAGGAGCTTTTACAGCAACTGACTTCCCTACCCTGCCATAAACATCCAACAAGAGCACCAGTATGGCTGAAGGAAGATAAGCTGTGAGCGGTATCAATGTGAGTGGTAATTAGAAGTTACAAGGCAGATCAGATATTTACATCAGGCTTTGGGAATTTATATCTCTTTTTCATAAAGATAGTGGCCTGCTGCCAAAGGACTTGCCCTAAACTTCCTCAGTATGGAAGTGAAAATCAAAGAATGTGTCCTTTTACTTCCTTCATCTGGCTCTTGTTTTTGTTTTATTAATTTTTACAGAATAAATTCCATACTCTGCCACATAGTCTTGATATTTTAACTTGGTTCTGTAGTGACATAGTTCTTACTCGTGACCTAGCGTATGCTGCTTCAATTAATTTCAAAGTAATTGTAATGAAATCGATGGTTTTAAATACATTTAATGCAGAGACCCTTCCCCTTGCAGCCTTACTTTTCTCTCATCAGTTGTATAGTGGCTTGCGTACCACAGACTGCGTCTTCTCTCTGCTGTCATTGGAATTGGGCTGCAGGGTATCTCTTTGTCATCTTCCCTGCTCTCAGATTTCTCTTCCTCGGGTACCTGCTAAAGAATACAAATGACAAGACTAGTTAGAAATCTCCAAACAAAAACCTCACAAGAGAGTTATATTTTCCCCTAACTGATGCTCCCTCTCAACATATCTTTGAAATATCTATTACTATTTAATGCACCCTGTCTGATGATGACTTTCACTGAGATTACATTTTCAGAAATGATGACAGAGCTTTTCTATAACTGCTGGTCCATCAATGTCAGGATGTCTCCTGATGGTTACAAGACACCAGAATTACACAGACTTCCACATCTTACCTTAATATACAGTCATACCATAGGCTATTACAGAGATGTTTAATTTTCAAAGCAGTGTATTGAAAGAAAGTTAACTCTTCTCAACTGCATACATAAGTGAAAAGACAATTCTCCTTCATCAAACAGCTGAAGAATTGAAAATAAAAGATCAGAATCTTTTCAGGGTATGTAACTTTCAAGGTATGTAACTTTCAGGGTATGTATCTTTAACCTAACTCAGCAATCCATGTCTCAATACATGACAATGTTGTCATGCGGGTCCTCTATCTAGGTTTGTCAAAGCTTGCTTCTGATTTGAGTCACAGATACTTACATGTGCATTCATTCTCACATGAAGGACTAAAAGGTGACTGGAAAAAGCCTATATGAATTTACCAAGGGTAAAGCATGCTTGACCAACCTGATTGCTTTTTATGCAGAAATAACTTAGTGGATTGAAGGCAAGCTTCCATTAGCAAGTTGCTTAACACCGTCCTTACTGACAAACTGGTAAGACACGTATTGATGAGGTGGATCACAAGATGGGTGAAGAACTGGCTAGACTGCCTTGTTCAAAATCAGAACAGTAGTCAGTTATGAGTGTAGTTCCTCGGGGACTGGCACTGTAACTGGTAGTATTCACTATCATCAACTGGTAGTATTCACTATCATCAAAACCATCTGGATGATGGGATTGAATGTACCCATACCTGTTTTCTTGTGGCGAAAAGTGCTCTAATACTAAGCATGCAGGCTTGATTCTAATAAGAAACATAAGTGCTTTACTGGGGTTCTACATTCCTGTTGAACTTACTGAAGTCCAAGAAAATTTTGAGTACCAAATTTAAAGAATTACTAAATTCTACTTTCTCTCTTCACAACCTCCGCTAGTATTAGTCGTTTAAAGCATTGAGCAAAAACCTCACACAGCTGTAAAACTTGTTGCTTAAAACCACGCCTACTCAGCTCCATAAGGCCATCTCTAAAGAGAAAGTACACAATTACTTTTGCAACCTAGAACCCAGGGCCAAATTTCACTTTATAGGAGTTTAATAGGACTTAAGTCCAAAAGCTCTGCTGAGCTGCAGGAGAGTACACACAAATTTTAATAATATTATTCTGAACTTACCCTGTTATTATCTACAGAATAATTGGCCAAGTCAACTAATTGTCACATTTTATTTCGATCTAAATAAATGGTTTGTGAGGATTTAGGATTTTTCTCCTGCCTATTTTGCACTTTCTACTTAGCAGATACTTGTATTTCTGTTCCAAATGAAAGCTTTGAAAATCAAACTTTGGTTTTCAACATCTGCTCTCATACTTGTTTTACTTAAATCCTGCTTACTGCCAACGAAGAGATATATTACGACATAAAAGCTAGTTTTCAGAGGAACTTGGTTTCTCAAAGGCAGGGCCTCAAATTAAGCTTTTTATGGGGACTAGCTGGTAGTAAGGGTTCCCTTTGCTTATGCAAAATCGGTTGATGCATTAGAATAAGAATAAACCAGGAAGCTGGGCAGAGGTCTGCAAAGTTACCCATGGGAACAGAACATCTAAACATCCTAGCTGGTCTTGAAACTCTCCATTCCAGTCTTAACACTAAGGTCCTATTTTTCAAATCTTGACTTAGATAAACAATGGTTATTAATTTGGTTTTACTTCTCAGACGCAGTGGAAGCAAAATTCAGATGTGATTGTGTATTTATATTTGATTGCAAAAGGGCAATCGTAGCCAAAGTGTAACAAGAAATACAGAGTTTGTGTTTAAAATACTTATTGCTGCCATTTAAAACTTTAATGTAAATATTCACCATAAAGAACTGTTTATCAACAGCATTTAGTTTGGCACAAGTATGATCAAAACAATACAAAAAGACCTGCGATGTAGACAGTCATTTTAGTAACATATTTTTAGTCTAAGATGCTATAAGGAATGATAGGGAATTTTGTTTAATCTTTCTTAGAAGAAGAAAAGTGAGAAAACACAGAATTAGTCATAGAGTCATAGAATCATAGAATGGCCTGGGTTGAAAAGGACCACAATGATCATCGAGTTTCAACCCCCTACTATGTGCAGGGTTGCCAACCACCAGACCAGGCTGCCCAGAGCCACATCCAGCCTGGCCTTGAATGCTTCCTGTTGTAATAGGCGTGATCGGGGTCTCGGGATGTAACGTGTCAGGCTCCTCCCCATGTGTTAGGTACGTGCCACGTGTACCATCCAGTGGGCGTACACGAAGGGTTAAAAGATATATAAGTGCTTGTTAGAACTTAATAAACGCCATTTTACCGCTCATCATATTGGTGTCACCTCGGTATGTGGCCAAGCCGCAGGCTCCCCTAAGCAACGAACATCACGGTTGCCTGCAAAAGGCAACACTTCCAGGGATGGGGCATCCACAACCTCCTTGGGCAACCTGTTCTGGTGCATCACCACCCTCTGTGTGAAAAACTTCTTCCTAATATCTAACTGAAACCTCCCGTCTTAGTTTAAAACCATTCCCCCTTGTCCTATCACTATCCACCCTTGTGAACAGCCATTCCCCCTCTTGTTTATATGTTCCCTTCAAGAACTGGAAGGCCACAGTAAGGTCTCCCCAGAGCTTTCTCTTTTCTAGGCTAAACAAGCCTGGTTCTCTCATAGGAGAGGTGCTCCAGCCCTCTGATCATCTTTGTGGCCCTCCTCTGGACCTGCTCCAAGAGCACCACATCCTTCCTGTACTGGAGGCCCCAGGTCAGGATGCAGTACTTCAGATGGGGCCTCACAAGAGCTGAGTAGAGGGGCACAATCACCTCCCTCTCCCTGCTGGCCACCCCTTTTTTAATGCAGCCCAGAATACAGTTGGCCTTCCGGGCTGCAAGCGCACACTGCTGGCTCATGTCCAGCTTCTCATGTACCACAACCCCCAAGTCACATGGTTACAACTTGTGGGAGTCCTTTGACTTGTCTGAATATTCCAGTTTTTCCACTACTTGACCAACTCTCAAACTCCTCTTAATTCAGACAATCCTAAAAAGTTCTTTTGTAAAAGGACACTACATTAAAATGCTCGAACTGTTGAATTCTATACAATTCCTTACCACTCAACAGATAAAATGAATGAGCCTTATTCATATACTCAGTCCTGCAAGTAACAAATACAAGTTGAAATCCCCAGAGGCAGATCTATCTCTAATTTGCAGAGGTAGAATTTCACAAGACTCAAATTTAGAACAAATTAGGATCCGAAATAGCAGGCGTAAGAAAAGCAAAACCTACACTGACCTCCAAAGGCATTTTGCAGAAGATCCATACAGAATCTCACACAGGCACACCATACAATCTTTGAAATGTCATACACGCTGTGCTTTGACAGACTATGGTGCACGCACAAAAAGCCTTCACCTTGAAACTCAAGATTTGAAGTGAGCATTGTTCTTGTAAAATTGTTGATCAGCAGCAGGATTCAGAGAGAATCTCGAGAGCCCATCTCAGAGAGATCTCCTATTGAAATTCAGTAGGAATTTTATCTTCAGGAGGACCTCAAGATGCAATTCATGCAAGAAGGATAAAATGCCAGGTCTACCTGTCCTAAATTCTGCTTTTAGAATCTAGTGCTCCTGCATTACATTTAGTTTTTGTATGTGGCATGGTTTTATGATTTTTGGTTATTGGTATTCAACATCATAACATCATGTAGTGCACTGGGAGTTAAAGGGTTAATGCTCCAGTTCCAGGCACCTGTCCCAGAAGAGAAGAACTACATACCCCAGAGGACTTTTTGTTCAGAGAGGAGATAAAATCCCTGGCAAGGTCACAAGACCAAGCTCTCCTTCCTTCTGCTTGTCCTGACCACACATCTCGCCTCAGCATTAGAGTAGGCTTTGGCTTTCAGAGTAGAGTAGAGTAGGCCTTTGGCTTTCAGGCACTCTCTCTCACTGTATTTGATTTATTAGCTCCAATTCTAACTATATTGTATTATATTGTATTATAGTGTGTTATCTTGCATTCTGATATCTTATTTAGTAAATTAGTTTCTTTCTTCCTAGATTGTTGCCACTGTTTTGTTTTGGGGCCCATCTCTCTACCGTTTTTCCCTTATTCCTTTCCAGGGCACGTATCTGCGGGTCCCTCCACCTCACTAGTCACAGAACCAAGCCAAACCAGTCCATAAAGCATTGACTTTTTTGACTGAATCAGTATTCCATTATACCTAATCTAGCATACATTATTTGTTCAAAGCAAGTTTTGTTCAAGAGATTCTTCTGAACAACATTTGTAATGTGAGATACTTGTTACTGTACTTCACAGCAATTTACAGAGAATAATTGTTTTACATCAAACAGCACATAGCATATTGTCATTGCCTTCTATAAATAGGCAGGTTAGTGGTGAGGTCCTAAATTCAGAGTAATTTCAAATCACTGGAGGGTGAAAAGGGAGGGTACATCCTTAGTCTGTGATGAATCAATTGCACTGTATGTTCTTCACATGTCGAAATTTTGTTCAATGAAAGCTGAAATAAAATTATTTCTGGATTTAAGCAATTGACAAGTGACTAGCAGGAGAAAATTAGAAAGAGAAAGATGAGATCCAGATCAAGGGCTTCAGTAAAGGAAAAACAAAATGCATATGGACAAAAGCTGGCATAAGAAAAAGTATGTTAAAAATAGTAAGTTTTGCAAATCTCATTATTTCCTTTCAATGACAAATACTTGCAGCACTATATTACCTGCCTCAGAAATAAGCTTAACTTATAGGTTTTACCCTTTTCTTTCCAATGTTTTCCTTTTCAAACACCCATTTCTCTTCACAGGGAGAATAATTTCCTTAGCATCTGAAGCTTCCCTGTGGGGGTAGGGGGCAAGATTTTGTTTTACTCTTCATGTAGCCATGCTTTTGAGAAACATTATCTGTCATTAAACTACTCTCTTCTAGTATTTACTCATTCTGACTTAATTGCTTGGAAAGCTTCACAAAATCAACTTGTTTCCAGTTCTCAGAGACCGATTTTAGTGTCTCATGGGAATATCCATCCTATTCAATCAGAGATTGATTTTAGTGTCTTATGGGAATATTCATCCTATTCAACATGAGTAGTCTAAATGAAGTATGTGCAAGCAAGTTCACTATAGTTTCTCTCTGGTCCATGGAGGAACTTTCAGGATTCACACTGTCCTGTGACAGGCCAATTCCTCTTCACAGAAAAAGCACAGTAACTGACTTAGACCAAATACCAAACTTTAAAATGGTGAAAGTTGGATGGAAAGAGCTTAAGGACTGAAAATGAATTCCAAGAGATGCTGAGATCACACAGCTCCCTCTAACTGCATTTCACATGTGGTTACTCCTCACGTTCTTGTGATTTTATTACGAAGCTTGCAAGATATAAAGTATTATTTATGGCCCCAGTGCTGAAATCATGTTATTATCTACAAATCTCAATTTTCATGTAAGTAAAGAAAAAAAACACAAACCATTTTTCCAGCTGCTGCAGCTGAAGAAAATAATATTAATACCAAAATTAAAGCAACCCAATACCAGAGAGCACTGGATCACAATCTTTTAAAATGTTGTGACCTCAAAAAAGCCAGTCGTATGATTTCTGGGAACATAAGATACAACTTTCTAATAAGTGAAGCTGGCAGTTCTGGCATCATTCGCTTTTTATTATGAAGTTCAATATATGTAAAACCAGAATAGCAAACATCTAAATTCAGAGGTGTTATCTGCCTTTTCAAACATTAAACTGTAACATTATTCATTACATGAAGAAACACCCTTAAAATAAGGAAACAGTGAACATCTTTACTTATTACTACAAAAGCCACTCATTCATAGATCAGTCACAAACTACTTTCACTGTGGTTTACAGCACTGCTAAATCTAAACTGTAGAATTCAACTCAAATTTCAGAGGATCATGAGATTAAAACAAATAATTCTTAGGATTATACTCTTCAATTTTCTAAGTTGTTAAGGTACATAAGGGTTCTTATTTCACTTGTCATCTGAAACAGGGGGATTAAGATTAAATGTCAGGGGAATTTTATTACTGAGAGAGTGGTGAGGTGCTAGAATGTGCTGCCCAGAGAGGTTGTGGGTGTCCCACCCCTGGAGGTGTTTAAAGCCTGGTTGGATGGGGTCCTGGGCGACCTGGTCTAGTACCAGATCCAGAGATTGGTGGCCCTGCTGTGGCAAGGGGGTTGGAACTTGATGGTCCTTGAGGTCTCTTCCAACCCAAGCCTGAACTCAAGTTAGCATCTTGCACCTGCCTATTTCCCTGAGCTTACATGAATGCTTGCACCTCTGCTAGGAAGTACCTGCACAGGTCAGTCTAACAGTCATTAGTGCTAAAAAAAGAGAAGGGAATCACTCTTACAATGGGCTCTTGCAGCCAAAGGCGGATCAGAGTTGCAAGGGTGTAGTACATCACCAGCAGTAGAACTGGATTGGCATGGTGATACCAGTGTAACTCTTGATTTTTGATGATCATCCAAGTGCTTGAGCAATTTGTCTGCGTAAGAGAAGTGACACCAAACAACCTGTGGATGTAAAAAAAAAACCAGCAACCAAGTTAGAGAATAAACGTCAAATCTTCCATGGTTAAAATATTTTTTGTTTCAGAACTATTTGCTTACCCACAGTGCTCTGGTCAAAAAATTGATCCTAGAGTAAGATACAGCGAACATCTTCATTCCACAATATTTACTGCTCAGGAATGCTTTTTTGTTGGTTTTTTTTCTCTTAGTTTTCAAAATAAAGCATGGGAATATATCACTGCACCTATCATGCCAAATGTAAAAACTTTAAATGACCTAAGCCCTTTCAGCTCAAGGCTGCAGAACAGAGGGAGAGAATCGAGCTGCACGGCCATTTGGCAAACCACAGCAACATGACATTTCAAAGCGATTTACTGAACTGACATACAAAGCCATTCCATACACTCTGCCAGGATACGGCTACAAAGCACATCTCCTCAGTACATCAAACGGCTTATTGAAAATTCTTTTTTTTAAAAAGATAAAACTATTAATAATTGTGTAATTATGGAAAAAACTTGTAGATGCACAGACCTCCACTGAACACACAGCTGCTGTGAACGGAAAAGGACAACATTTGGCAATACGACAAAGCAACTTCGCTGAATGATCAAATCATGGAGAAAAAAAAAAAACATGAAAAAGTAATTCCATAATTAGTATTAATATCGTTGCAGTACTACTATCAATGAGATGAGATGACTATTTCTTGAGAAACTAGGATCTCACCATATTTCTATTAGGTAAGAAGCTTATGTTGGAAAAACAAAGACTTAAGAATAGAAAAAAAAAAATCCCCAATATTTTTAATTTTAGACAAGATGTTTGATGCTTTGTATCCGAAACAAAACTGGTAGGAAGTCCTAAGTAACCTGGTTGTTTCAGTCTGAAATATTTTGCTGAGTTCCAAAGCTAGTTCATAAAGTCACCATAGCATATGTCAGTATTCATCCTAACAGTTTGATTTATTGACAACTTCCTACAACGTGCCTAAGAGTTTCCAATTGTTACAAGAAATAGATTTGATTCTATGAGAAGTTTAAGGAAAACAAACATCCCGAACTTAGATTTACTCTGAAAGAGTAAAACAAAAACATTACAATAAATGTGGGCTTTTTATTTTTATTTTTTATTTTTACTGATGGGGAATTTAAAATTAAACAGTAAAGGTCTAAGAGATTACTTCTTTTACCTATTAAAATCCAACATGAAAGGGAGAATGAATACAAAGTATGATACTGAACAGAGACGTACTGCCTGAAATCTGCCCATTCAATGCTATTAAATGAAAATCAAAAGAAAAAAGAGAGGTTGTTCATTCACTGGGGATTAGTGGCAGAGGTATAATACCATTAACTGCCAGAACTAGTGCTCCATAGTATTTTATTAAACAATTTATCAGCACTCCCTTCTCCTTCTGATTGTCAACAAGAGCCAAGGGCTATAAACTTTAAGACTTAGAGCTTTTGGGTGGATCCATGGTTGGAAAGGATAAGAAAAAAAAGAAAGGAAAAAAAACTCCTGCATACAAAATAAAATGCTGTAACTTAAATGAGCTGACAGACCTGTGTTTGGAGTTGACCCAGATTCAAACTTCTGTAGCATCCAGGCAAATTCAGACCCAGTGTTATGGTTTGGCTCCACCTGACTGCAATACATGCTGGATTGTATTCTGTTCATATTTCTGTCAGCATAGAGAAACATTCTGCTTTGTCTGCTTTCCTCTCCGCCAACTGACTTGTAATTTTGACTCCTCAATGATGAGGGTTATTGAGTTCCATCTTCCATCTTTATTTCAGAGTGCTTTCCTCCATCTTTCATTCATTTTAATCTTTTCTGTGTAAGCACAGCACCAATCACCCTGCTTCTGCCTCACAAGTATCTCAGAATCAGGTTGCAGTCCAATTCTTACTGAACTGAGACATCTTTCCACTGACAGTGAATGCTGAGTATTTCCTACAGAAATCAGGGAAAAACCCTTCTGCCAGGCAGACCTGAACTTATTATCACATATTCCATTCTCCTGTATAATGTACTGCAACTGTAACGTCTCAAAAACCTGTGTTTTTATATCCACTGAATTGCACATAATCTTACCAGTTGGGAAAATGTATTGTTCTGGTTAAAACCTCATTCTCCTAGCTTCATCTACTCGCTTCAAATTATCCATGCTTTCTACTAAGGGTATTAATTCTGCTCCCATCTGGTCCTGCATTCACCAAACGCCAAGTCATAACATACCTCTTCCATCTTAGTTGTGAACTAACCAGCAATACATTTAAGGCATTTCATCCTGTCTCATAAATCATTACTCCAGAAGAACTGCCGCTCATTTCTAAGGTCTTCTGAGTTTTCAAGGGTTGTTAGTTAGAAAGGTACTCAGCACAAATTCCTCATGTCCAAATTCAAAACACTTTGATGTCTTGGAAATGCTCCTTCTGTCTACAGGCCTTCAATAGGGCTACAGGTTGCTGCTCATTCAATATTTACACTCTACCATTATCTTCAATGAGAACTGCTGGTGCAGAACATTTTTCAATGACATAGAGCCATCATCTCTTATTTAAAGCTTTTAAATAAACAGGAATGACCGTCATAAAACATGTAAGCATTTACAGTAGGCAATATATACTAGTGCATTACTCAGTTCTGCATTTTCATTCCACATAGGCGAAATTATGCTCAGTAGTAATGAAGTTCAGCTATATTTGTTACCAGCTCTGATCTTTGTGTGACTTTGTCTTTGCCAACATAGGTACATACAATTAGTAAAGCCAGAATGCATCTTAGGTGAGGGAAACCAGATGCCAAACAAGACAAGAAAGTGAACATCTGGATACAGAAGACAAATAAACACACGAAGACCCTTACTACTGGAGTCTGTTTACTTTCTGCATTTAACTTCATAAACAACCAGAGATTTGCAGGATGCAATAGATTCATTTTTCTATTCTTGCAAAGAAGCAAAGTTTGTGTGTTTCAATGTCCTCTTTCTGCACTTCACTTAAAAATATATAGCAGAAATAATTCGGAAATTTTTAGGAACTAGAAAGGGCCAAGAGGAACTTGAATATCTGACTAAGGCATGTTCTGATATCACAGTGAAAAGCATTTCCTACAATAAAGGTGGTAACTATTTGTCTAATTCCTACTCTATTCACTTGTTGTCCCAGCAAAGCTTCCTACTGAATCTGTGAATCAGCCTTCCGGCAGATGCACTTTCACCTTCTGTAACTCTATGGCAAAGTTGTGACGATAAAAACAAAACGCACACACATAAAAACTTCACCAAAAAAACAAAACAAAACAAAAAAACCCACTACTTCCTGCTCTTAGTCTAGTATTAAAAAACAGAAGAACAATTTTGATTAAAAAAATCAGTTTTTTTACTTCCAACTATTTGACTTAACGAGTTACTGAGGTAGTGCATTTTATGACTCCACTATGCAGATTGCTAAAACTTCTCCAACATTCATTATTTTAGTATGACTCCAATACAGGAAATAATTGACATTGACTACTAGTCATGGTAAAAATATGAACAAAAATGCTTATATAAGAAAAAAAAACAACAAAAAAACCCACATAAATATGTGTCTTGGATACAGAATTATCAAACACAGTTATTACGTATCTCTTCAGTCCATGAATTTTGCCTCTGGTAAAAACCATCTGGAACGCTTTTCTTTGCAAAAATGATTCTGTCATTTCAGATCCTGGATGTATCCCCTCTGCCATACACTTCTGCAAATGTGCTGGCATACCTTTCTGGTGCGGTCTTTGTGAATATATGCCACATATTTGGTGTACACCTGACTCTCTCAGTATCATGCTTTTGGTTTGGCTCGTCAGGAATGAAAGTGGGGCTATGTAACACTTCCACCACAGCGTATTCTCTCAAATAGCAAATGTTTTAGGAGCTGATTTCAGACCAGGATTTATTTCACAATTTCCAAGATCAGGATGGGAAATAATTCTGACTTCCTGCATAGCACAGGAAACGATTATTTTTGTACTGAACAAATGCTTTTGTGGTTGAATTAAAGTTTACAGTTTACGATGGCATACAATTATGATTTCAAGTGACAGCAAATCTTTTATTGACATATTGTTTTCTACTGCACTTAATTTCTGCAATAATTTTGTCTAGATGAGTTTTCCAGTTGCTGCATCTTCCTACAGCTCTGCGTGCTACCTTAGATAATACTTTTTACACTGCTTTTCCCTACACAACAGAGCAGCATTCATCTTCTTGTATCTTCTCTAAGCTTCCCAATTCATAACATCCTCATCCAGTGATGCAGAAGATTTATAATCCACCTCCATCACATTGCACAGCTTACCCCTGTTTATACACCCTACTCATTGTACTTGGACACCACTCAAATATTAGAGTATAAGTATGTAGGTTGCTCTGAAAGCAATGCCTCCTATTTATTTCCATTTAAACCACAACAAAAAGCACAATAACTCTATTTGATAGAGCAAATTCTCAGCTACAAAATGTTATTTTTCAACACAGTCACCACCATTAGATACACATTTTTTCCAGTGATGAACAAGAGCCTGCATGCTGCATTCATGAACATCTGCACGAGCTGAGGTGACCCACTATTTCACAGCTCCTATTTTTTTGCTTTTTTTTTTTTCCTTCTAACTGATACCTATTACTTTCACTTCCAAAGGAACAATCTCATTTCTTTTGTTGCCCCCAGCATGCTAGTCAGTTAAATTTTCTGAAAGCAGCTGAACAGTTGGAGAATGTGATAGTGGTGGAGGCAGAGGGAGAAGAGAAGCCCACTATGTAATGGGCACTGGAGGCAGAACTCCTAAATGCATGACTACCATTGTTCACCTCAGCAGCTCAGAGACTCAGAAAGTTCGATTTGAACAAAGTGAATGTAATATCTTAGAGATTATTTTACCTTGTCTGAAAGATCTTTGGATGACACTGTACTAAAATCCTGACTAACTTTGGCAGCTGTTTCATTTGTTTAAGAACTGGGAATAAAAATTACATAAATTACATATGTAATGCCACTTTAATTACAGAAGCAGCTGCATGCAACACTCATGAATATGCATCAAAATACATTAATACAACAAAAACTTGCAAGTTCTCTGCAGAAAGCTCCACAATAATAACTTGCAACGTTTCACAGACTCAGCTTTGACTCACTAAGCGGAAGCAGCAGACATACAACAGCTTTTCTCATGGGTCCAACTTAGTCCATGACAATGTGCAAACCCCACAGAAATAATTCATGCAGTGCTTTTGATCAAAGAGGACATCAGGTGATTCACAGTGGGAGGAAAATGTCTCTCACCGTGTCCTATTGATTATGCTTCTTCTGAAGGGTCTGAGAGAACAGTGGATTCTCGGTCTCATCAGAAATAGTTGAACCACTGTGAACTAATTGCAAGTGCTGGTGAGACTGCACAGTGCTTTGCATTTAGCTCTCATACATTCTAGCCAGTTATTGATGAATGGTGACAGCAACCGACTGGTTTTACTCTTGGCTAATCACCTTCATTGCAAGCATATCACTGCTTAAACCTGCAACCAGGTTTTTCAAGCATTCTCCTAAAAGCCTCCTATTCCAAATCATTCTGGTCAGAGACGTTAAGATTCTGTCAATAAATTAACTGCATATGTTAATACTGCGACATACTTTAAAATGCTCCTCCTTCGTAAAATTAAGGAATGGAAAAAATATCTCTGATACCCTGAAAAATAATAAAAGACTGGAGATAAGAAAGAAACAAACCAATGGTCGCAAGACATGCAACTTTCTGTATTACATTCTGAAATACTCTTCATCAAGGTGTCAGAGCCACAAAAGCAAACTGAAAACAGTTAACTGGCAGAAAAAAAAAGAATGAGAAGAAATCTGTGCAGCTATTGCATGCAATGCTTCATCATCTGCTGGATGCCAGAAGCTTCTGTTTCCGTAGGATGTAAAGGCAGGATGTCTGAAATCCCGGACCCAACGTGATTCTGTTATCAAGGGAAGCTATTTACAATGTGCATCTTTACTGAGAATCACGTATTTTGATTAAGGAGCAAGCAAATAATATATCCACTAAAGGAGTGACTATCTGGATGATTTTGGCGTGAGAATAAATTGTTGTAACGGTTCTCTCTTTTTAAAGACAACCATGCTGATTTCTTTAAGGTTGCTAAATGTAGTTTTAGAGGGTTGGGTTTTTTTGTTTGGTTGGTTTGTTGCTTTTTGTTTCATTTTGTTTTATCTTTATTTACTTATTTATTAGCTGGCACTGATAAAGAAATTCAAAAGCTAATATTGTAGCAGTACAATGCTGATTTCAGTGAGTAATTATAATACTGAGTATAAAAGCAACTTACACTTTCACATCCACTGTTGCTTTGGCAATGGGCAACAGAAAGGTACAGATATCTGCTATTATGTATAGTATTATATTGTGTATAATATTATGTATATTACTGTACAGAACAGTAATCCTTTTCTAAACCCTCTCACGTATAGCTGCTATTTGTGTATGTACACTGCGCCATGAATTATGCATACTGTAATATAAGATTTATTTGTACCATAATATAAAATCAATATGGAATTTAGGAATGCAGAAGAACTGTTTTTATAATAGCTTACTTAGAACACTACTACACATAGAGTTTTGTTGAAAAGTATGAGATTACAGATGGTACTTCATAGCTTCCAAGACATTTTAACACCTTTTTAAAGTCATCTTCATCCAAATATTCCTGTTACTGTGTGTAACATCTTAACATTTGCTTTTTATCCACAATAAACTGGATGTACATTACAAATACTGACTGATTTAAGCAGGAAAGAGTATTTTGCAGCCCTTGCTTCCTGTTTCAGGAAAAGATTTACCATAGACTAATAAAATAAAATAAAAAAATAAAGCAATGATGCAAGTCTGCAACTTCGACATGGCAGCAGACTGGAAATTAAATCCAGAACAGGGCAATGAAGATTACAGTTTGAAGAAAATGTTTGTACCAAGCCACTTCAGGAGCTGCACTTCCTGATGAGGTATTTAGGATTACTGGAATTTTTTTTGCTGCAGCCAGTACATCTTGGATGGTTATTCACAGCAATGGCATCAGAGATTTCAGCTGTCTGGGCTGGATTTGGGGAATCCATCTTTTTAGAACTTTGATTTTATGAACAGCCTGGGTCTTTACGTCATCTGGATATCTTCTATTGTACACTTATTGCACTCTCCTCATGTGGAAGGATGGGAGAGTAATGACTGGGAATGAGGCAGAATAATGGATAGCTGAGGCCTAAAACAGAGATGCTACAAGTGATAAGGGGAGGGGAGGGATGAGGAGGGGAGAGGTTATACAGGCTGGGAATTCAGACCACACCGTGTTTCATGCTCCAGGGTACACTGCAGTAACACAGTATTTTTAGATAAATAGCAGAACATGGGGAGAAAAGAGGTGGGAATGTGGTAGGGATGTAGTGCATTAAGAATCCTAAAGTGTTAGGTCTAAGATGAACAGGAGGCATTTGGTCTTGCATGGTTTTATAAGGGGAAAAATAATGAACAGGAAAATTAGCATTTATCTTTCCAAATCATGTTATTTATAAGAATTTTCATAGATGGAGCTAATGTTTCAACCTTCTCCTCAGGTCAGCAGAACAACGGTGCAGGGAGATACTGCAGACACAAATTTCAGCCCACAGCTGGGTGAAAATTGTTAAATTTATCAATTTCTGAGTGATATAAATTTTAAAAAGCATTGAAAGTATTTGCAGTGCTTAAAATCCCTGGACCCTAGACATGGGTAATTCAGAACTGACTAAGTGGAACTGTGCATATTAACAACAAAAAAATATTTGATTGTTTGTGTTGAGAAGAGCTATGATAAATTTCAGCTTAACAGTTAATAAATTTTGGGAAATATTTGAAAACTTAGACTAAGACTGGAAGTGTTTTCCTTCAGAGTGTTGCTATCACAACGCTCTTATATAGGCATATACACAATGAATATAGGCTTGGTGGGTAGATTATTCTAACTTTTGTTTTAACATAATCATACTTCTATAGCTCTTTAGCAGATGTCTATGCACTTATTTTCTACTAAGTCTTGGTTTCCATAGCTTCTGTTGGATCAAAGCTATTCTGGCAATGACAAAACCAGCCCTGGTATATCTCCCACCGTCTTCTAAACATCAGTGACTTTTCTTTTTAAGGAGAACTAATTTCCAACACAAAGCTATTGCGTGAGAAACCTCATGAAAAGAAAAAAGAAAAAAAAAAGTAATTTAAGACTTGTGTGCTAATATCATGCATATAATGAGGACAGAGAGAAATTATGAGCCATGAATCCAGGAAGCAGCAGAGATGAAAGGATAGCTTTAGGGGTTGTGAACTATATAAGAGCTGGCAAAAACTCTGAATACAATACAAATCTTTATTCAGAGAGAAAAAATAAAAGACTATAAAAGTAGCCACAATAAAATCACTTTGCTGTCAAGTGAATTAACAACTTTAAAACAGGATGTTAAATCATATCTGCTACATAACCTGTTTCTTTAAAGTAACCAGATAATGGAATTTTCTTCAAGACGGTGACTGGAAGCTGTTACAGACTGAACATCCATTAAAAATGACTGAGATTCAGACATTTAAATACTTCATATATCTAAAGTAAAGCAGCTTCCCCAAGAGGAATTTAAGGCTGAACATAAGGATTTATAAGATACACCACATTTCATCTGGTAATCAAGCACTGTAGTGACCTTCTACTCCAAAAACTCATAGTATGCTTTCGTTGCCTCAGAGGCAATAATTCCCCACTGTTATCATTAGTAGTGGATGTAGATATACAAATGCCTTGGTTACTAACACGAAATCTATCTCCAAAATCTGACATAAAGATTTATCTTATCAGTGGATTTCCTCTCTGGATCCCCTAGCTATTTCATAAGCCACTGTAGGGCTCAGCTATGCTCTGAATTTCTGGTGAATGTTGATATTGACACTGACCTTTTCAGCACATCGGTGAACTAGAAACGCAGTGATTTTGCTTTAGCCTTTGGGGATATTCACTGGGACTTCCAGAGGTGAACATCTGCTAAGAAAACATGCTGAAGCACTGTCTTCCAGTGTCTTTTTCCCATTCTTTAATCTCAGCCTTACAGGTGAGTTGCCAGCATAGAGGGATCACCAGATAGGAAGGCAAGAAGAAGGTGAAATGGGGATGAAGTTGCAGAAGTTGCTTTAGGGCCCCTGTCTGATTTCTAACAAGAGGATCTCTTCCACCACCATCCACCCTTATAAGCAGCAGCATCACTCCTCAGAAAGCAGCCCTGAGGCTGTCAATCCCTACCCCAGAAAGGCTGGGCTCCATAGCCCTACCCTAATGGCTCCATTTGGACTCCTGCCACTTCAGGGGCAGAGGGTACCCAGATACTCCCTTCTTATTTTTCTACCACAAGATTACCCTTTGAGGCATTTTCAAACCATTTCAGCTACAAACAGGGGGCATTCTGGGAATCCCTAAGGTTGTGGGAGCTGAGCCAGTGTTTCATAAAATCACAGGATTGTAGAAACTGGAAGAAAACTCTGGAGATCACCAAGCCCAGCTCCCCTGCTAAAGCAGGTTTGCAACATTAGAGGAGAGAGAAAGAAAAGCCACTGCAAAGGAGAACTCTGGATGGCATTGAGAATGGTGGTTTGACACCCTCTCCTCTTCCACACATATGTACACACTCACTGCAATCCAAATGAAAAGCAGTTCCTACTGAACAGCACCATCTGGGGAAGAATAACACCCAGACAGCACCAGCAAAATGAAAAGTTTTCAATGTTTTATTGCATTTTCTACTCAGAAAGGAATGAGAAAACAGGTCCTGGTTTCTATAGAGCCACGTGGATAACAGGAGAAGGAAAAGTGAAGGCATGCTCAGAAACATCTCTGGCCACAAATGCTTCCCGTTGCCAAAGGATAAGCTTGGACACCTCAGCACACAGCAGGAGGCACAGCTTAACGACATCTGTCCATGCCAATTAGTAACTAAGGTTATTGGTTTTTCAAAGTGAGTTGGCAGAGCTGCTGAAGGGACAGGAGCCAAAAGTCTTACCCCAGAAAGTCTCACACATACAGAGCAGAGAGGACAGCCTGACCTCAGAACTCAGTCAGGGAAGGCAGCCCACTGACAGCCTTCTTGTCCTAAGTTTGGATGCTGGGAGAAGGATGGATTTATGCAACTAGTCCATTGTATCTAAGCCTCAGCAGAAATCACACAAAGGAGACCATGCTCAAGTGGCCCTAGTGAGCTGCTGGCATTTAGCAGGGCAGCGCTACCTGATCAGAACGTGCATGTGACTCAGTGCACCAAGCAACCACACAACCATGCATCTGTCTACCAGCTGAAGAGATTTACTGTCAGCTCTAAAAATAATGTATGCAGAAGAACAGAAAATGTTCTAAAGTATAGCTCCATACTCATTTTAACTTGGGGTTATTTGGTCTGCAATCTAAGAATCTAAGGACAGAGGCTGCAACCAACAGCTCTCAGTTATGTTCCAAGCTCTGACTACATGTAGAGGCTATGCAATTCATTTCACTTTTTTCACCTCTGAAATGGAAGGATGATATTTTTCAGTCACATAGAGACAGTCTGCTTGTGATGCATGAAGATAGAGATTTTCCAATTACTCAGTTGGCAGTGAAACAGACTGAAAAGAAAGCAGGAGTGATTGAGACCCAAATTAAGAGATTCCGCAGAAGAAAATAGGAGCTAAGAAGATATTCCTTTACTTAGCAAAGAATACACTAAGGCAGAAATGAAAGTTGTCCATCCTGATTATTTTTATATAGAAAAAAAGAATAGACTATAGCTTGGTATAGGAGGGAAGATAAAAGGATAATAAACAATATAGCATGAGGAAACGCCTACTTAACTGATTTTACAGCCCAAACTGTATAACAGCCTTTTTAAATTCGGTTGTAGATTGTACCTCATTGGTTGAGTCTTTATCTGTAAGTTACCACCTTCAGCTAAATGAACACAAGCAAGAGATGAAGTGCATCCTCACAAAGGAACTGCTGTGGGCTGCCCCTTGTGCAGATAGACACTGACTCCCCGGTGTGTGCTCAGCTGAGATCAGTCAGGACTTTTTTTAGTACTACCTTTGAGAAATGTGGGATGATTCATTTGCTAATGTTCATTTGTTGAGTTGAAAACACAAAGAGATAGATGACTGCTAAATATTTATCATCATAATTCCGGGGCATGCCAGGGTATGAAAATAAAGGCTGGCAAGCAACAGTAAGGAGACTTATGCCAAGAGAAGTCAGCAATCTATATATACCATACCTCCTAATACCATAAAGCAGTAACAATCTGAATCTTATAGGAAGAGAGTTTGGATCTCTCTGTTATTCTTCTGTCCTTCTTTTAGGCACTTGCTTAGCAATCATAGTAGACAGATCTGTGTTGTTCCGGAAAAAAAAAAACAATTAAAGTCTCAATTCTTCACAGGCATCACCTGCATGTTCTCACAGGGCAGCCTGTGGCAGGCAAGGAGCCTGTATTCAAATGTGAGTGTGGAAATCATGAGTCGATGCATTGCGTATCGAAGATGATCTGGCTCTTGCTGACAATGAGCAGAGCTTCCTTCAGTGCCAAGCTGTGTTGGGTGCAAGTCATGGGACTGGATGCAAAAGTGGGAGGGCTCTGTCATGAATTATTGCACACTCACTTCAGCCAAATAAGAGCCAATGGGCAAGTTTATCATGGCCCAGTGGCACTTGTAAAATCTTTGACACTTTCCCCCATCCCTTGCATCTCAACATCCCAACAAATACGAAGAAATTGACAACTTCTTCTACTCTTACATTAATGCACAGCTATTTGAGGGCAGAAGACAGCAAGAAGGTGGCAACTTGCCAGCATTATGTCATGCAATGGTGACCGGTTTTACGTTCGCAGTGTAAGCTCAGTTTCCAGATACAGTGTATGTGTTGTTGGGAATGCCAAGACTCCCCTCTCCCCACTAATGAGAACCACCTGTGATAAAAGAAAACCAGTCTCTCCTGTGTGCTGAAGGCTGTTGTTTTTAAGAGCACATCTCTTAGTTTACATCCCTTGTTGTCTATAAAAGGTGTTAGCATGTCTCTTATTTGCAGTCCTTTTCTAGTGAAGGAGAAGATCGAGCCATCAGTCACCAGTAGCACAACTCCAGCAACATCAGGTACGTACAACGCACAGGCCACATACAGCCCAGCACAGCTCATCATGTGGCCACCCCCAGCCCTGTGCCATCATGGTGGTGGCTTCGCCCCACTGAGTGGCCTGACCCGGCCCTGGGCACACACCCATCGCTCAGCAACAACCAAACCATCAGTGCGCTATTGACATCACCTGAGCTGTGGCATGAGTGTGGCATGCAGGCTCCAATTCCTCACTGGTGAAAATGCATAGCTAATGGTGGTAACTATATTGAAAAATAGTGCTTTGTAGCTGAGAACTTGTTCCATCAAGCAGAGTTGCTGCTCATTGGATCTGCTGTAGTTTTCATGGAAATTAAGGAGGCACTACTTTCGGAGTAACCTACATATATACAGCCCAAAACAACTCCTCTTCACTCAGTGTGGCCCAGGCAAGCCAAAAAGTTGAACATGCATGAGTAACATGATCAAAGTCGTGCTTACTTCTACTGAGACTGGCTTTGGCACTTGGTGGGAGGTGAGAGTTATGGAGGACACCAGTGGCTATGGGGATGGAGAGCCGCTGTACTGACTGACAGAAATTGCTGCAGTCTACCTACTAGTTCAGCTACTGCTTTTTTCCAGAGAATTTCAAACATGCTGTAAATTCTGGCACAAACATCAGGAATTTGCTGATTTTAAAGAACTTCAGTATGCAGTGAAAAGAGATGGCTATTAATAACCAAGTGAAAGCCAGCAAGGGCATATAACTATTAAGTCTATGCTCACTTCCCCATTGTCACTACTGCACTTCCACCAAAACCTAAGCCAACCATTCTAAATCAGTGATGATACAACTCTGCTATAAGGTGATTGCAGAGTAGATATTTATTGCATGCCAGCTGATAAGTGAATCCCCAAGGAATCCCTCCAAATGAGCACTGAAAGAGGTTGATTCATTTTGGATGAACCTCTCAATGCCAAGGTAATAGACACAAAGCTGGAAATCTCACAGGAGTGAGCAGGTTTGCAACATCTCCAAGTCTTTCCTGCTACAACTGACTGGGAATTCCACCAGTGCTTCTCCAGTTGCATTTGGTTATTCCAGACAGCGCTAACAGGATGGCTAACAGCACAGAACTCAGAATATAAGAGATTAAATTAACCTGCTGCAGTCTTATATAAAGTTCAATTTTAAATTAAATTCTGGGCTAGGCTCACTCAATAGCACTATTTCTTTGCCAGTCACCTTGAGCAGTTCTTGATATAAACCACACCAGCTTGTTCCAGTGAAGTAAGACACCAAAAGGGAACAAAAGAATATGGAAGGTTTGTTAAGAACCAGTACAACTCCCTCTTAGGAATGAGAAATAAACTTAATGGAAAAGTTCAGAAGACTTCCTATGACTTTTTTTTTAGTATTCCTCGGTTCACTTTTTTCAACTCTTATTTTCAACCCTTCTGCCATACAGTCATTAATGCATTTAACAGCTCACCAGCCCCAGCTATAGGTGCTTTATGGGATGTAGGATGATAATGTTAATCTTTCTATTCAGAGCAGTCTGTTGTTACTGTCTGTCAATAAAACTAAAGTTTCCCCACCAAGTTCATGCAAGTTCACTTGCAATTTATTTACCCTCCTTGTTCACTGAGGCAGGGGCTAGAGAAACCAATCAGAGTTCAAAGCCTCGCAGAGAATTTGAACAATCCATGACCAAAGGGATAAAAATCTTGCAACTTCTGGTAAGAAAAAACTAAGAGTAACATTTAACTTGATAAGATAAACAGTAGATCTTATGTATAAGATAGGTCTTACAAAATGGAATCGTCAAGAACTGTCACAGCTCTCTTCTTCAAAGATTTCTTAGTCTTGTTTTGAGATTTTCCCTTCATCTTAATCCCACTGCATTACTCTACTTTGTTGTACTCAACAGTATTGACTGTCCACTCACTGCTAACTGCCATGGTTTTCAGAAACAAAGTATGTGCTGTCGTGCTGTCTGTGAACAAGGGCTTTTATATCTGACCTTTTCCTAATAAAATCTGGTCGGCTTCAATTAGATCTGACAAAAAAGTAAAGGTCTTCTCAAAAACATGAAAATCTGAGTTTTTGTTTTTTTTTAATGTACTAACTCAGTAGAGAGAAGAGACGGTGCAAGTGCCTCTCATGAAAATACCCATCCCACAAAATTAAAACACTTGTGTGAAAGATTTGTCTCAACCGTGGCAATCTTTGAATCATTTCGGACACCAGATATAAAATATTAGGTAGTTAATAAGAAACGAATGTTCAGCTGATAGAAAATTGATCATTGTACGGTACTGAAATGTTTCCTAGCACTGAGAAGTTCATTTTGCATGGTGTACAAAGTTCTGGGTCAAAACATCCATTGTAGAATCATGCAATTCAGTACAGCATTTACAGTGGGCTATCTCCTAGTTTAGAAAACGATTACAATAATATCAAGGATGGTTGCTGTCTTTTGTCAACTGGAGCCTGAACTTGCATTTCTAAGCCGTTAACAGAATCATTCACTTCCTTTGTAAAATGATTTAGAAAATAAAGATAAGGAAGCTGAAGATAAAGCAGTAAGAAAGGACATAAACTAAAGTCTTCTATCTAAGTAGTATTAATAGTCTCCTAAGCTGTGATGTGATACAGCTAATATGAAGCTCAGCTGCAAAACAGTAATACAACACTGCATAAGAATCACATCAATCACCTAAACTGTGCAAGAGAAAAATCCTGGCTCTCAAAGTCAAACCAGTCATAGTGACAAAAGTAGTGGCCAGTATGGCATGGTTTGGAGCATGCTCTGAAAGAACAAATTGTGCTTTTGCTGGCAGAGGAAAATGGAAACAGAGCAAGGGCATGGCAGTGTCTTTGCATGGCATGTATCCAGAAGTCTCTGTCCTGACAACAAGTGTTGTAGTGTCATGGTGGTAAGTGGCCAAGAAATCAGGCAGAAGGCACAAAAGCCATCCCAGTCAAAGGGCAGCTCAATATAGGACACACAAATGAACTTCACTCTATCTTACCAAACACTGCCTCAAGACCAGCCAGAGAGCAACTCTACAAATCACAGAAATTCATATGGGGGTATGAATACTCTGCTATTCCCAGGAGAGCCACCCTCGAGGCAGGTGACAAAGATGGTCTGCAGCAAGGGCTGCTAGTGGGAGCAACTCAGGGGAAATGCTGTTGCCCAGCTCTCAGTTCCAACTGTGTTGCAAATGCAGCAAGAGATCAGTGCCTTACCCTGCAGTGATAGAGACATTGCCAACAAGGGAATCGATCAGCATTATCATGCTATTTTGGCAATATCTTCTATCTGGCTGAGATTTTATCGGCACCCCTATCCTTTAATTTCAGAAAACGATTACAACTGGGTATACCACCCCTATCTGACAGCTCCAGGAATATTCCAAGGCTGTGCTTAGACATTATACTCTGAATATCCAGGGCCTTTGGACTATAGATTCTGAATGCAGATATTAGGTTTTTGGAAGTTCAGGTGGAAAATTTTGGACTGAACTCATCTCAGATGAATCTAAAGAACACCTGGACATTCTGAATCCATATCTGTAGAAATACTCCTCCCCCATCAAGTAACAAGTGTGTTACCCATCACCGTAAGACCTATCTAAAAATCCTTTCCCAGAAGAGATTTATAGGCACCTTTCTGAAGAAAATTTCCTTTTTAAGACAGCCTGAGATTTGCTTTCCCCACTCAGATTGCAGTGAAGCAAACAGCTGTTAATTCCACATTCACTTACAGAAGCTGTGAAATGATGTATCCCAGTCAAGTGGCTGGCACTCCCTGGACTCCCAGGTTTGCTTCAACTCATAAGGGTGATTTCTTCCTATAGATAAAGCCATTTTTGTTTAAACTATTCTGAACATTACTTGCCTGAAAACTACAAGCAATGTAAGACCTACACGTAAGACCAATGGCAGATCTAAGTCTCCAAGGCAGCACATAGCTTCTAGTTTAAATCTGATTGTGGGATTTTTAAACAAATAAGCACAGAAGCAAAGTTTTGGACAGGAATAACTTTACTAACTCAAGATAAACTTCATACCACTGCACTGATCCTATTTCTTCATGTTGGCAAGGCTTTATCATTGCCCTAATTACATCCTTTTGCCAAAACAAGCTGCAACAGGAAGAAAGGAGGCAGCAATCTGAAAAATGACACAATATTATTGTGTATTTTTTCAGGCTGTGACACTGTGTACATAATTTCTAAAGTCATTTTAGCTAATTGACTTGTTTTTATTAAATCAGGTGAAAAGAATTCTATGGCAGAAGTATGATATTTTCCGAAATTTGTTTTAAATGGGTACTTCTCACTATTATCTCTGTAAATCAACAATTCTGTGATTGATACAGCAGCAAGTCGACACACGAGGTAATTATTTGAAATGAAGGTGTGAAAGGAGTGTGCTTGTTTTATTTTTCAGAGATCAGGTAGTATTCAACCAGTGCAAACTTATGCAACTAGATAACTCCTATCTGAAGGGCACATTTGCCTCATTAAGACCAGTCTCCCTGCTCCACTTAGGTCACCACTTTCCCGAGCAGTCAGAGCCCTGCTTTGAATGACTGCTCCTTGCATCTCCACCATGGGCTGGTCTAGCTGTGAAGACTAGAGGAAGCTTCACGCAAGCTCTTCACAAGCATACCTGGCACATTAGCTACACTTCAGTTTTTAAGTGCCCTACATGTTTTCCAATCTGCACATCCCAGTGCACTCTGCATGGCATTTAAATGTGTGTTCACGTCATTTCTGTATGCCCACTGCAGAACCGGAAAGCCACAACAGTAGATTTGAAACTCTGTAGAAGATCAATGTCTCCATGCTTGGTAACAGCAATACAACAAATACAAAGTGCTGTGTTATCATAATACCCTATTGCAGAGTGTTGGTTATGGTATTTTGCTTGCAGAATCTCATACAGTTCCAGGGCAGAACACTTAAGTTCGCCAAACCAGACCAGAGAGAATGTATTTCCCTGGGTTTATTTCAGACCATTCCTTTCAACAAAATTAATTTCCTCTGGCAACACTGTTCAATCACTTCTTACAATCCCAGTTACTGAGTTTTCAGTTGAAGTGTTCTTAAAAGGAAGGAGCTGCTCAAGTACAATTCGAACCTAAGCTGACAAATATTAACTTGAGCATTTTCCAGCTTGTCTGAGTACAATCTATCTAGTCTGAAAGCTGTCAATGGAGTGGCATGCTGAGTGCATTATTATTTAGAGACAACACATCTTTATGTGAACCTGAAACAACTGGCAGATTTCTTGTGGACTTGAGATCTTGAATCCAGAAATACCAACCTTAGCCTTATGCTCTGCAGAGAGGAGAAATATCCATGTACCCTTGCATCTTAGGAGAGCTTAACCTGAAGGTTGAGCCCCCAAAACTTTTAAGAAAAATAACAGCCCTTCTTCCTCATGTTTCCCTACTTTGTTTGTGGATTAAGTTCCATCTCTAATGGCTCTAAAGTTAACAAATGCAAATACATGTACCTCTTCTACATTTTTGAACACGGTGAGTTTTCTGCAGCTAAATAAGGAGAGTTCATACAACTGAGTAAACATGAGAACGATCTTTTCTTCTCCTTTTGCAAAAAGACATTAAATAAAATATTCTGGGCGAGAACATTAGACAAAAATACTGATAGTCAAATTATTTTCCCAACATATAATTTACCCATTCAAGACATCTGCTAGTATTAATGGGATCTCTGCATATTTAGCTCTGTTTCAAACCAAGACAGCACATAAAATAGCAAGACTTCAATTTTTTTCTGGGATAAGAAACTCTAAAATATCTTTTCTGTACCATACCAGTACATGTTACTCTCAATTTCCTTTTGCTCCAGCTGCTGCTTATATGCCAGTTGTACTCTGGTCATTACAAGCTTTATCAGTGGCTTTTCCTTATCCCCAAATTTGCACATTCAAGCACTTTGAATACCTGCCTTGATGCTCATCAAACAGTTCTCCCCAGAAGCAGATTAAAGAAAATTCACAGAAGAATTGTGACCGAGGAAAGAAGAAAATAATTACTGCACCTTCTGCTGAAGATGCTATTAGTGTTTTGTATCTTCAAATACAATTTCCTATGTAATTTAGAAGATAGTTCTTCGCATCATAGATGTAAAAAAACAGAGTGCAAAAGAGTGCAATTTCAACAGAAAGTTTGCAGAGAGATTACACAATTCTTGCTTAAACAAAGCCTGGCAAGAACAGAAGGTCCAAAGCCCAACACAGGATTCTTTTAATCCAAACCCTGAAGGTGCTTTGTCTTTCTTCAGCAAGATAATTTGCATGCAATCTTATTTTTAATTTCAAAACTGAGTGACTCAGCTGAGGTGGTATCTGTGCACTAAATGAAGTTTAATCATAAAATGTAGAATTACACTATTAAGAAAAAATAAATTAACACAGAAACTAAGCTGGAGACTAAATAAATTGAAAATTCAAGTTGATTAAAGTTAATAATAAATATATTAAAATGAAGAGACTTTTACAACTGATGTGTCAGATGAAATGTTTTGTTTCTTTCACGAATACACAGAAAGTTGTGAGCATTTCAGCAAGTCAGAACTAGAAATCACTCATTCTCCCATATTGACCTCTAGGTGGCAAAAGAGAACCTAAACGAAGTAAACGTTTTTCTGCTTTTCCTGGTAATCCTATGCCCTCCAAAATCAGCTTCCTCAAATCAGCAGTCCCAGCATCACAGAACACACAACTATTAATCTGTACTAAATAACATGTCAAAATAAGTATTAAAGTACCAGACACTATGGCTAAGCAGCTCAAAAAGTAAAACAAACAAACAAACAAAACAAACAAACAAACAAAACCCAGCTTTTTTGTTTGTTTGTTTACTGCTTTTAATGAAGTGCTTTAGAATAGAATCATAGAATCACAGAATCACCAAGGTTGGAAAAGACCCACAGGATCACCCAGTCCAACCATCCAACCTCCACCAATGGTTCTCGCTAAACCATGTCCCTCAACACAATGTCCAAACGTTCCTTGAACACCACCAGGGTCGGTGACTCCACCACCTCTCTGGGCAGCCCATTCCAGTGCCTGACCACCCTTTCAGAGAAGTAGTATTTCCTAACGTCCAGCCTGAACCTTCCCTGGCACAGCTTGAAGCCATTCCCTCTGGTCCTATCACTAGTCACACGAGAGAAGAGGCCGACCCCCAGCTCACCACAATCTCCCTTCAGGTAGTTATAGAGAGCAATGAAGTCTCCCCTGAGCCTCCTCTTCTCCAGACTGAACAATCCCAGCTCCTTCAGCTGCTCCTCATAGGGCCCATGCTCTAGACCTCTCACCAGCTTTGTTGCTGGTTTGAGATACAAGAAATTAATTGATTCGTGCCGGTACATCTGATATCCCTTCCCATTCAACTCACAATAATTACAAGGAACAATGAACTTACTAGAAGAAAAAAATAAGTTTTACATCAAGTTTAATGTAAGGAATGGCACTAAATGGCACACAATGGCACAAAAAAACCCATGCCCTGAAAACAATTTGCAACCACAGTGCAGAAGAAAAAAAAAAAGGCATAAAATATATGTGTTACTTCATCTTCTTTTAGAATACAGTACAAAAGCACATCAAGACACTAAAGGGTCACCAAAGACCGATCTATTCAGTATTTACTGTAGCAGTAACTAGAAATACTGGCTTTTGACATAAAAATGATGTGGCTGTTGATATGAAGGTAAGATTGGCACGTTCTGCGTGACCACAGAAAAAATTTATATTCCCAGCCTAGTATTATGCACCACAGACGATGTACCGCAACTGCCCTGAGTCTCTGCACACGAGGATGGCAGATTACTTGTGCATTTTGCCTCAGTTAAGACACTACTTCATTAGACCTCAGAATATCTCTTTCCCTCAAAGAAAAATGTGCATGCACACAGATCCTTTGCATCAATGCTGCCACTGGACTCCTTTATCTCCTGTCTTAGCCAAATCCTTCTCACTCACATCTGAGGGTCACTCTGATAAAAACAGAACTCATCTTCCCCTACAAAGAAGCTGCAGCTCTCTGTACCCAAGTTCCCAGACAGGGCTGTCACTGCTATACTATCCAAAACCATTCAGCCCATCGTGCTTCTTCCTGCACTCCTCAAAGACCAAACAAGACTTTTTCAAAAGTTATGCATAGAATTTGTCAAAGCAAAGGCCATCTGCTTCAGCATGTGATAACAGAGCATTGCATCAGATGGCCACAATTACATAAGAAAGGAATTTCTCTTACCTGGCATAGAAGTCTTTTGGTGGAACGACCTCCTGGAAGAACTGCAACTGGTACAGATAAAGTCCAATCAAGTGCCCTGCACTGAATATAGCCATTAATACACACAGACAGCTGAATATCAGCGGATCAAATGCTTGGCAACAGGACCACCACGTGCACAGGCCCAAAAATACAAAGAAATATACAGCTGAGGTCAAGGATGGCACCATCATACCTGCAAAAACAAAAACATGGAGGGTTGGAAAAATGTGGGAAAGAATACCGTTTAGTTAAACCTAACATCTGACAAATGCATATAATAACTTAATCTAACTATCTTTGTGCTAACTACTACAGTTAGCTCTTAAGATTGCTATTAGTTGGGAGACTAGAGGAAAAGGATCCTGTTTTTTTTTGCTCAATTCATTTATTCTGTACCTTAGCATTTGGGACGCAACCACTCTTCAGAAATCTGCTCTTACATTTGTAAAGATATTTCACAAAGCATGGAGAAAACCAGAAATGCAGCTTCAAGACTAGTCAATAGATACACTACCATATTAAACTTCAAAATGAATTCTAAGTACAAGATGCTAAAATGACACCATGCATGGACAGTGAAAAGCCTTGTCATGTAAAACTTGAGATATTGTGAGTTAGTAAAAATGAAAAAATAAAAAAACCACCATTATGCATATAGTGATGCATATGCAGTTGCACCTTTCACAGATCAGAGTTCTTGCAAGGCACAATGGGACAGAGAGGGGCTCAGAAGACAAGGGGCTTCACTCTGGATTTTAATGGCAGAACTTCTCAAAAGCTAGAGTGGCCACATCCATGTGATGCTAGGCAATATATATGTACCATAAGGACACTCAGCTATGGAAACGTTGCCTGAGTTTCATTATCACATCCTTTGCTTATCTCTGCTCCAGTGCTTGCTTCTCCACAGGTTTACAGATTCAAACATGTGGCAGGACCACAGGGATCATTTATTCTGACTGCCTCTGTAATGCGGGACATAAAACTTCACCCAGTAATTTCTGCCTTGAGCCTCTGACTACTTATTTTCTTCCTTCAAATAGATACTTTGTCTTTATTTAATCACTTTAGGAGAAGGAGAATATGCTACATCCATGAATAAGTTGTTTATATGGTCAATTACTCAGGCAGTGAAAAATTCAACATTTATTTCTGGTCTCAAATTGCCCGAGTTTACCACTAAGCTATTGGATCACATTATAAGTTCCACGGGATGAGATGTCTGCTACAAAAACGTAGGCCCCTTGTAACTTTGTCAATACTTTCAGACTGCAATCAAATCATCGTTCATCTTTTTTTTTTTTTTTTCCTGGCACACTGACTAAGGAAGTATTTAACTAATTAAACTTGAGGTTTCTCTCTGGAATATCTCTGGAATACGGGCTTCCAAGACCTCAGGCCCTTTCTATTTGTAACTCTCCTCTGAACACCTCCCAGTCCTCAGCGTGTTTTGGAATTACACTGACAAGCCGCCCAGTGCCACTGAAGAAAATGCCTCCTACCACTGCCATTCTTCAGTTTCATCCTCCAAAGGTCATTCTTTTTGTTTGTTTTATATTCATGCAACTTCAGAAAGATACTGAAATCATTTTTATGTGCCTGTATCTATTGGCCACTTTTGTTCCATGGCACCTCTCTTCCCTAATGTCAGTCTCCATGGTGATCCACATCACCTACTTTTTTTCCTTTTCAGATTTATTACTTTGATTCTGTTTACATGTAAGACTGCTAGATGAAATCACCTTACTGAAAAAGCCTACCTTATCAAGAGTCACCAGCCAACATTAAAGTCACATCAAAAGTCATTGTGAAGTCTCTCTATCTCTTTTGTTATACACTGCATGGTTGTCCTATTAATCTTTTATATATATACATATGTATTTTATTTTATTTTTTATTTTTAAGGCAATGTGAAATCAGTTCATTTTTATACTTGGAATAGATAGTACCAAATCTGTCAATTTATGTCAGTCACTTGTATTATGCAACTGTTCACCATTTGGCTAGAATAAAAACTGTAAAAGTCATATACAGAATGATAGGACAGCACAGTAGTACTAAAAAATTAAGCAATTCGGTATATTCCAATGCTTGCCAAAAAGTTAATTTAAATAAAATCAGCAGCAGTTTCTTTTCCCTTCAAAATTTCCATTGTTATTCCCGCAGGTGCTGAAGTGCTGAAAACTCATTTCTTAAATGCATAATGCAATGGGCTCTGGAGGAAATTTTTCAAAAGCACCAACCTGCTGAACCAAGTAAAATTGTAACAACAACTTTTCCAGTGGTGATTATCATGTTGCCAATAAACTCTCTCAGTTTGGATGCTAGGGAGGCAATTCTACGCAGCAGTTTTAATTTCATTGTTTCCTCGAATTCTGCTTCACCACAGTCATCATCCAGGTCTTCTTCATACATCAAAGCATCGTCTGGCTCTAACTTTTCTCTTACAGCCTAAAGGAGGAGGATTAAAAAAGAGAAAATGCAAAAGAGAGTGAGAAAGAGATTTTGAAATTTTAAAACACAGAGACAATATTTAACAATGAAGCCCTCTTATAATCTTCAACTAGGAAGTTCTCCAAGGAACAAGAGAGTTATGAAAGCTGTACTAGAGCTAGAGTTGTGCGTTGATGGCTCTCAAGGGAAAAGGATGTCAGGAGTTGTTGCTGAGAAAGACTTCAGTTCCTCTAACATACATACAATAAGCCACAAATTCTATATGAAATTTTATTTGGTTGGCGGGGCATCCTTTCCATCTTGTGATATATAATCTCAAATTCCTCTTTGGTTTAACGGCTTTGAGTATAAGCTCCATACAATAACCAAAAATACCTTCCCAGTTGAAGTTCTTCAGCTAACTCCACTTTTCAACTTTTCCTCAGTGATCTAAGGCAGAGCAACAACGGCTGAGATAAATGGGCAGATAGTTCATGAGGAAGGGCAGGGTGAGAGAGAAAAACTATATCCAGCAGAGACTCAGGGAAAGAATCAGAAATGAGGAGGTTGGCAGTCTATGAAATAACAGAGGAAAAATGCAATGAGAGAGAAGTAGCGAAAGCTTAAGTAATCTGCAAAAATTTAGAAAATGAGACCAGGGGGTTAGAGCTGCACAGTGGAAAAAGGAAAGGAAGGAAATGGGACAAGGTCCTTCATACTTGAACAGTTTGTTAGGGTTTGGCAGTGGCCTTCACCATCAACCCTCCATTGTATCTTGGAGACCAGAAGACATACAGAGCTCTTGAGTGATGCAGAATAAATCATCAACCCACTGTGAGAATCACCAGGATAAGCAGGAGGCCCACCCAGAGAAACCATTTATGGAAAAGTTAGTCATTCACAGACCTGAAGGGGCATACATATACATATTAGAATGTAGCAGTTTAAGGCCAGATTCTCTCTGTAACACAGCATAGCTTCTTTGGCACTAATCTGGATTTACATTAGCTGGTTCTGGCCAACCAGCATCTCTGTGTAAAAGTGAGAAAGAGGGACTATTGATATTTTTCATTAGAATGTCGATTTTATATTTGTTAGTGACTTCTGGCAGCAAAAAAATCCACACTGACAGATAATACTGCAGCAGGAATGGCCTGCTTAACTCATCCAAATTCTCCAGTACCATTTTGTTATATAGATTCTCAAGGGGAAAAAAATTCTCATGGGCTCCCTTGTTTCACCTCTAAGCCTGGTGCCAACTTTCTCCTCCTGCTTTGGAGCATTAACAATGTTGTGATTGCCCAGAAAAAGCTTGCTCATTCTCAAGAGTATCTGTTTTACAGATGATGAAATATGTATTAAATACAATAGGGCTGACAGAGGAAATGTACCTTTCTCTTGGACATATCCAGCTATTTCACTAACTATATCCATTATAAATGGAGTAAGGTAACATGTTTGTTATTGTCACCATTCACTCCCAGAGCTCTCCACATGCAAAATTATTAGATCCTGATGCAGAACAATGGAGAGGAGATGGCAATCCAAACAGGCAGTTGTCACATTTTGGGCCACTCAGAACAAATAAGTTTTATATCCATTCATTGTTTCAGCTTATATCTGAACTCCTATCGCAACATGAGCTAAGTATTCAGTAACAGTGCTGACGGTAGTTTGAATGATATATTATGCTCTTACTTCTTGCAAAACTGTTTTAGTGAGAAAGCCGTACAAAGGGCAAAAGTAATGATCACTTCTGCTTCGGCTATAATTACCAGATGAACCTGCTCCTCATCTAGTCCTCTGGGCTCAGTCTTACTCCACCTGAACTGGCTCTGGCATTCTGTTCCTTCAGTTTAATATGACCAGTGAACAGCGAGGCCTTCAACAGTATTTACACCTCAAACCAAAGAGAGTTTAGAAGATAATGAAATGGCACTGCTAATATATACAGGCCTGTGCACCTGTGTGAAAGAGAGTGCTGTTTCCTCAGCTACTGTTTTCAATTTCTTAAAGACAGCAGGCATTAAAATGTGGAATTTAAAAATGTGTAAGGAACCATTTCAAAATAAATAAGATATTCCAAGGGAGACTGTGGGCACAAATATCTGTATGATTATCATGAACCTATATTGCAAGTCACACATTTACTAGAGTGTGAGTCGGCATCTAACTCTACACATGTAATAATAAGATATAAAAGTCTGAAGAACAACAAAAGAAAATAAAAATACTTTATCCATAAGAAAATAGAAAAAGTTCTTGAGGGAAAAGTAACACAATTAAAATATTTTTAAATATACATTTGAGGAAAACACATAATACTTTCAAGGAACAAAGTAAAAAAGAGGATGAGAGGTAAGAAAGCCAAGTTAAAGGAGCCCAACTTTCGTTGTCTTAACAGTTCTGTATTAATAATCTGCTACTGACACCTATCACATAGTATGCCAAAGGAGAAGCACTAGGAAGGAGAATATTTCACTTAACCAGGACAACGCTGGTTAAGTTGTTGAGAATGAGATGATGGTCAAACACTTCTATGAACTGAGCTGTACAGACATTAAACATAGCTAGAAGCCTGAAAGTGGATCACTTAGCCAAGAAGTTCAGGGCTTTACATCAGCATATTCCCTGGAAAGAATGGAGTCACAGGATCCCAGCATGGCTGAGGCAGGCAGGGCCTTCTGGGTCCCCCAGTCCCAGCCTCGCTGCAGCAGGGCCACCCAGAGCAGGGTGCCCAGGCCCACGGCCAGGCGGCTTCTGGAGACCTCCAAGGAGGAGACCCCACAGCCCCTGGGCAGCCTGTGCCAGTGCTCCGTCACCTGCACAGCACAGCAGTGCTCCTGGTGTTCAGAGGGAACCTCCTGTGCTCCAGTTTGTGCCCATGGCCTCTTGTCCTGGCACTGGGTGCCACAAGTGTCAGTGGGCCCAAACCACTGAGGTCAACTTCTACATCTCTCAGTTCCCTATCTGCAAGCTTTTATAGATGATACCTTAGATCTCTGCCTTATTCTGTCTCCCAGTGGTGTCACTAATGCCCCAGTCAATGATTATTTCAGTGAAAAGACTCTGAGAGCTAAGCAACTATAGGTTTGACATTTTGTATACAAACGTATCTGTTTGTACTTTGGTATCCAAGGTGAAGTGAAGTAGCTGAAAGGCCACGTTCCTTTCCTGAAGTAGCTGAAAGGCCATGTTCCAGTGTATTTCAAGAAGACAAACTTTGAGTTCTCCCACTCTCATATCCACCTCAAACCAATTGGGTAAGCTGGGATGGCTTTCCAATTTTTCATGCTGAACACTTCAAACTGCCAAAGGCATGCATACAGTGAACAGTTCTTACATTCAGCATGGTGATAATGTGCATGTTTTAACACTTTCTGATGATTAAATAGCCATGCAAGTACATGCTCATCACAGAACACCATTCCTCCAGTCAGACAGTTTTGCAAAGCTCTTTTTACTATGTGGATTAGTCCAAAGCTACAAACCCATGCTACGTAGGCTACAGTTAGAAAAATACTTTTACTTCCATAATAAATTACTTATTATGCAATTACAGGATCCCTGTAGATGCTGATTAAATCAAATAAACTTCTCCATTCAAGGAGTATAGAGCATTTGTGAAGTCATAAACATGTGTTTCCATGACCTTTGCTCTGTGGAGCAGGGCCCCAGGACTTTTTATAAACAGACTAAATGTAGTTTAGGTTTTTCAGCAATCGTATGGAAATCCCAGGAGTATTTATTGTAAAACATTTTTTTTTAAACTGAGAAATTGAGAGAGAGTACAGGCAAGGAAACAGTATTGCCTCTGTGGCAGCTACAGCAGCTACTACTGAGGCCAGGGCCAGAATGTCCATTAGCTACTTTGGGGGTTCGTTTATTAACATCTAAATGTTACATGTTTCATCTGGTACAGTATAAACACTGCTGCATAAAGATATCCTCTAGTCCCAGAGATATATTTACTAACAGGAAGCTCTAACTCCAACCAAAAGCCCATTCTTGCTTCAGAATTTTCCTTGCTTTGCACCTATGCTTACTGCTATTGTGTCTGTGAACACAAATTTGCTTGTTCATTGACTTTTCAATTCTACAAAGGAAATGAACAGAATGCACCAAAAATCCAAACAACAAGAGCAACAAAATTTAACTAATCAGCCCTGTTACAACTAAGGATACAACAGAATCTTCCAAAGGATGCAAATCCTGTGCCTGTGAATGCACTGCATTATCAACACCTCTAAAGTACGTGCTGCTAAGCTCACAAGTATAAGTTCTCATGAGAGTTCAGGTGCTTCCTCCTTCCCGTTGGCTGATAAATGCTGTACAAATAGCTTCTTTTGCAGTGTTTTGACATTTCCTCCCTGCCAGTACCAGGAAACTAACATAGAGGAGTGAGTACATGAAAAATAAAACCGAGGAAAACACATAGTCAGGTGAATTTTGCCAACTTTTTATAATGTGTTCCTTCTAGAGCCTTTAATAAAGGTTAAATGGATCCTGCTATGTCAGCTCTATTTATCTGTAGATTATGTAGGAATTAAAAAGAAGTTATAGAGAGATGATGTGCTAAGCCTCGTTATACAAGTCAGTGGTGAGATGACACTGTTTTCCAGGTGGATTACAGGTGGCAGAAATGCAAACTGCGTTGTGCATCATGTCTTGGTTTTTTTTTTTTTTTTTAATTCTAGTTTTATTCACTTTCTTATTAAACTGTCTTTATCTCAACCTACACGTTCTGACACTTCTACCTTTAACCCAATTTGCCCCCATCCCACTGGGAGGTGTGAGTGAATGGCTTTGCGGTGCTGAGCTGCTACCAGGTTAAACCACAACAAGCAGTGACACCCGAGATGGCAAAAAAAAAACAAGCAGCCCAGCATCCCTGGTGCTGGCACTGCCTTGGTCTCAGGCAACTTGACTATCCCCTGGTTGCACTCTGCACAGTGCCTCTGTGAAGGAAAGTCTGAACAACCTCTGGAGGTGCAGAAGGCCTTATGCACACTCGTGTTGTCCCTTACTTGCCATTAGGGCTTCAGAGTTTGGCCTGACAAGGAGCTACTGCCTGGAGCCTGAACCTTTCCTGGGCCCCCTTCATAGCAGCCTTACCCTGTAACTATTTTGTAAACTTTAACTAAAGAAAGCTGGCCTGCTCAGTCGAGATGGACCATATCAGAACATGGCTGAATTCCTACTTTCAGGCATACTTAAAAAACCCATTTTTCTTTTCCTTTCTATTTTCTTTCTTACTTTTGTTGTTGTTGTTTGTTTTATCAAAAAGCTCCTTATTTTTAGAAATCAGAGAGTTACAGGAGTAGGAGGAATTCATCACAAACCTACTATTAGGAGCAGTATCTCTAAACATACCCTGAAAATGCATGTAGAAAAATTAACCAGAGTAATACAATATTCTCTAGACAGATCCATCTGTGAGTACAAAAGCTGGAAGAGAAATTTAAGTGCTATTTGTTTTACCATCAAAGGAACTGCAAACCCTTAATGGGATATAAATGATTGCAGGTTTAACCTTCAGTCAATACTAAACCACACTAAGGTATTCATTTATTGCATTCCCAATTTCTTAAGAAAGTGGAGAACTCCACAGTTCTTATGAAATATCCAGCATATAAGAAGCAGTGTCTTTCTGCTTTTTCAACCATAGAATAGATACAGAAACTTTCATACTGACAATTCCTGTGGCATTCAACTTGAGCTGTACAGGAACAGAGCTGTCTACCAAGAGCATCTTCTTTAAGATCAGCTTGTATGAGATAGATGTGCTCAAAAGAGAACTCAGATGAGTCTACAGAACCTTTCTCTACACAAGCGGAGAAGAGGTAGGGCTGCAGATTACAAGCCCAGGCTGCAGTAGAAACCCACTCTCTGGACTTAGCAGTCTACGCTCAGTCAGTTCTGCACTGAGCAACTTCAGAGGAAAAGCCTGCTAAATAAGCAGAGCTGATCAAGTGTGCGATAATTGCAATAAGTAACTTTGCTAGGTACAAGGTTAAGAATAAAGCGTCCTTTTGGAATTTGAACAGAATTCTAAAACTGATTATACCAAGGAGAAAAGTCCTAAATCAACTTTAAATCCTATAATCTTAATGAAGAATTTTATCTCTGACTGGTCTAAAACATTCTAAATCTTGGGTTAAATGCCTAAATAGTACTACGTAAAATTGGAAGAGTTGTGCCATCAAAAATAACTTTCAATACATCTGCAGGTTTTGACAGAAATGAACTGTGTGCAATTCCAGAGTAAAATATCCTGTAGGAAAGAATCATTTGTCACGCAAAAAAATGATCAGGGTATACACTGGAAGCATTTAGGGACAAAGGCACTTAGAGATTCAGAGAAAATGAAAAAAAAAAAAAAGAGAGAAAAAAAATTAAGCACAGCTCTGAAGCAGGATAAGAGGAAGTCAAAATCATTAAATCCTGCATACAATAGATATTGTACTGAGAAGGCCAAAGATTGTTTCACTTTCAATGTACCTACTGCACCTGAGCAAACATCAAGTGATTTCAGCACAAGACTCACTTAGTGAATATGGAAATAGAGTTTCACATTTCAGCTTCAAAAAGCTGTCAGACATATAAGCCAAATGCAAAAGAGAGAGGAAGTCACAGGCAGAGTTTGGTGGTTTGGCCTGAGATGATTAAACATGGTTTTTAGTGAAAAGGAAATAGGAAGGCTTGAGTTATGACTACAAGGCACAATTCAGTACGAACTCTAAATGAGCTAGTGCAGATATGCAAAACTGCATAGCACCCGTATGGAATAATTCCTGGATGAAGAAGTACACACATTGTACCATTATCCATCACGCTGAGAAGTACGATAAATAGCCCTACCGGAGTGCCATGATTATTGCAGTATTGCCTCAGCTCGTATGGAAGTAGCCTGGGTACTTCTCCAGTACGGCCCTACAGAGACACAGACTACGGGGATGAATGGAAGAACAGAATATCTAATCTATAGAAAGATCCAAAATTGCTTGGCTTTCATCTTCCAAAGCAAGCATCAAAGATATATATATATATTTGCTCTCAAAAATATCAGGGAAATAAATGCTGGAGAAGAGATTATACTGAATCAAAAGTGCACAAAAACAAAATAATATAATGTAGTCAGGAATACATGTACAACCTAAATTAGAGGGTTTCTAACCACCAGGAAAACAAACAAACAAACAAAAAAACAACAAAACCACAAAAAACCCCACAAAACTTCAGAACAGGGCCTTGTCAGGAGCAATGAGAAGAGGACAAATGGCCCTGTTTTAAGATGCGGTTTCCTGTCTTCCAGAGGGAATACAGCTGCCTGAAATAGCAGGAGAGCGAATTCAGATCCTTTCTTGGATTGTATTATTCACATCTTAGGCTGACAAAGGAAATAATATTCTAATGTTTTGCTCTCCTGGTTTACAATACTGCATTTCCAAACTTGGAACTGAAGATTATTAGAAGAGCAAACCAATAAGACCAGTGGAGAGCTGTCACAAGAAGAATTTCATTACACATCTGTCCTGTTTCTAACCAAACCAGGGCAGGTGCATGCTGAAGTTTCATGCTAAACAGGCTAACAGCATTTGGTAATACATAATGTATTGCACTATGTAACATTATCTAGCTGAGGCACTGCTGTAGTGTAATTGCGTATTTGTGTTAAGACTTATCCAAATACATGTGCATCAAACAAAGAAGCTAATGTAACTTGTAAACTTCTGACCCCAGTTAAGACAAGATGCATTAGAATTGTTACTGAGGGAGGCAGAGTAAGGTCTGGCAAACTTCACTACTACAAACACTGCAGGCAAAGAGATAAGGATACTATCCTTAAACCACATTAATAAGGTGTTACATCTTACTCTCACCACATCCAAAGCACACAAGGACCAATTGGGTTTGGATCAGTTGTTCAGAGGTTCAAACCAAAGAAGTATTATTATAATCCATTAGAAAAAGTGAGCAAACGTCATGCTAAATAAACATGCTGAAGGGGAAAAAAAAAAGAAAAAAAAAAAGGGTAAGGTAAAAGATGAGAATACAAAAAGAGGTGTCTTCATGAAGCTAAAAAGAAACCAAGATATTCATTACCTCTCTCTTTTTCCCTCTTTATCACCTGTTGCATCTTGATATGCTTATTTACCATCTCTGAAGAAAAGCAGATAGTGAAGAAACCTAAATTGCAAGTGGGAATATGTCTACAGAAGTCAGAGCCAGATGAATGTTTGATACTGTTAGAAAAACATCAGATGAAGATAAACATAAACACAAAGCAATAAACTCAGGAAAACTAGGCTCATCCCTGGAAAACAGGACAGTCATCTAGACAGGGTCATGAGCACCACTGTAAATAGTTCAAAGGAGACAAGCAAGTGTGAGCAACTACAAGGAATGTGAAAACTCGTCTTTCCCAGAGCGTGCCTTAGTCTAAATTAGTTCTGCTCATTACACAGGTTGTCCAAGTAGATGATGCACTAGTAGATTCATCCTAACCAACATCCTCTGAATCTTACAAGGATTGTAATCATACTATCATTCAGATCATTTATATGAAATGCTGAGGCACTGATATCCCATGTAGCTCAAGAGGATATT
Source organism: Gallus gallus (assembly GCF_016699485.2). Lineage (NCBI taxonomy): Eukaryota > Metazoa > Chordata > Aves > Galliformes > Phasianidae > Gallus > Gallus gallus. The sequence continues at coordinate 97,514,199 of NC_052533.1, read as the reverse complement.
GCAGAACATTAGCTGTTTCAAGGAAAAATAATGAAAATGACCAAATAAATGAATAATAAAAAAGAACAGGGATTGCTTACCTTTTGAAGGATAAATAGGTAAGATAATAAATAACTTGATTTTCCTTATACCATCTCGTGCTGTTTTACAACATGTAATACAAGAGACCTTCCATAAAATTAAAAGGTGTTAAATTTAAAATAAAATCAGAGAGCAGTTATTAAGCTGTGGAAGTCCTTGCTTCATGACGCTACCGAAGCCAAGAAATTAATAAGGTATTAAAAGGGACTGGATAATTATATGTTTAACAAGACTATGCAGAGTAGCTATAATTAACAACAACGTTTTTGGAAGGGATATGAAACCATATGTTTTAGGATTAAAGCCAGTCTCTCACTAGGAGAGATCAAGATAAATAGCAATATTGGAGATGGGGAAAAATTTATCACTAACTTGCTTATTGTGGTAATACAGAAGGTACCAGCTTCTTCCAGGATGAGGGTGCTGGTCTAAATGGGCAATTTATAGACTAAGAAGACCTTAGACAAAGCATGGAATGCGTCTAACTCAGAGCTTGTCTAAACTGTCCTGTATATGTGGCATTTACACTTGGAGACTCGAATCAAAAGAGAACTCTAAATGGACTACCTGCCTGATGTAGGTGTACGACAGATAGCCTGGGCCCCTCAGCCTGATGATTAGAAAGGCAAAGTTAAGAAACTGAGCGTTATTACCATTCCAGTTTGCTACGGGACAGAGAAGCTGAGAGACAGATGAAGTAAGAAGCTTCATTTTTCTGAAGAGCGTCAATGAGAAACAAGCTCGAACAAACAAGGCAGCAAGTGCCTTGGAGGAAGCTGCACTGAAGACTGTAACTGTTTATTTCACTTAACATCAACACCTCTTGTATAGATGAAGTTACACAATCTCACAAGGATATTTTTACCCTGTCAATTACAATATCAGGCAACAGTCACGAGAAAAAGCTACTTCCTTTCTAATACCTATCAGACTGTATATACTGCATCTGCATTTTGGCATTTAAACCACCATCTGCATCAAATCAAAAATGTCATACTTTCAGCTGCAGCTGGGAGTTAACTGTTCTCTCTCATTTTCTTCCACCTTTTACACCTTGTGACTGGCATTGTGCTTTTCGGCATTTGCAATCTGGGCCTTTCTCCAGCTGAATTCACCTGCTTTAAATTTTCTGAGCCCTAATAAAAAAGGCCTGCAGACACGTTTGCTCCAAGTGTGCAACCATTTAGGGGTGGTAATGAGTTGGACTGCAGCCTGGTATCTGGCAGACCTTCCTACTTCATGACTCACTGTTAATTAAAACCACACTCTTTGCTTATTCCTGGGATAGCGTTACTTACAAATAATTGAGAGTCTCTTACTACCTTCCAACCTCCTATCCCCAGTTCTGTTCGGTGGAATACACTTTTCTGATGAAAATTACACTCTTCTGATGAAGATCTGTTTTCCTGAAAGTTGGACGCAGTGTAATGAAGAAGGATATCCATTTTTCAATGAATCCATGCTATCCTCAATTCAGATTCTGATACTTTTTCTCGTTTTGACTTGCATCTAATCCACGAGCAGTCTGATCCGCTGTGCCCTACAGACTGTTTCTGGATGCTACCGCCGTGGCTATGTACACTCAACTCCAGGCATTTTTACAGCATGCCCAGATAAAAGTTTAAATATGATGGATTCATACAGAGCTTTGAAAAGGTCACTTTCAGAACTACTATAATAGTTATTTAACAGGCTTTCTTGTATTTAGAATTTGGAAGGAGTAGATGCACTACTCTTTTTTTTTTTTTAATTTAGCCTATTTCCACAGTATTCCATGCTCCCCATAAGCACAGATGTTTAAGAATCCCTCAAATTAAATAATTTCATGCAAAAAGGTAAAGCTGTAAGATAAATTCTCTGTTTTTTCTGGAAGTCAGAGCGCCCATTTCTTGATGCTTAGGGCTACCTGTGGCTAGGCTTCGACCAATCCAAAAAGCTACCTCTCTTATCATAGGATGGCTTAGGTTAAAGGGAACCTAAAAGATCATCTAGTTGCAAGCCCCCTGCTATATGCAGAGCTGCCACACACCAGAAAAGGCTGCCCAAGATCCCATCCAACCTGGCCTTGAATGCCTCCAGAGATGAGGCATCCACAGCCTCACTTGGCAACCTGTTCCAGCACCTCACCACCCTCTGGGTAAAAAATTTCTTCCTAACATCTAACCTAAGTATATCCTCTGTTAGTTTAAAGCCACACTCCCTTGGCCTGTCACTATCAGACTCTGTAAAAAGTCAGTAAGCACCCTTCAAATACTGTCAGACCACAATGAGGTCTCCCCAAAGCTTTCTCTTCGCCAAGCTGAACTAGCTCAATTCCCTCGGCTATTCTTCATAGGAGAGGTGCTCCAGCCCTCTGATCATCTTTGTGGCTCTCTTCTGGACAAACTCCAACAGCTCTGCATCCCTCCTGTACTGGGGGCCCCAGGCCTGGACACTATACTCCAGGTGGGCCCTCACAAGGGCAGAACAGACAGGGACAATCCTCTCCCTCTCCCTGACAACTACTCCTCCTTTGATGCAGCCTAGGATATAGTTGGCCTTCCAAGCTGCAAGAGCACACTGCTAGGTCATGCCCATCAAGAGTCCTACGACCTTCTCCATATGGCTGCTCTCAAGCAGTTTTTCTCCCAGTCTGTTCTTGTATCTGGAATTGTCTTGACCCAAATGCAACACCTTGCACTTTGCCTTGCTAAACGTCATTTATGGATCTGCTGAATCAGTTTAAATCAGCAGATGCATTTTTAACAAAATTGCGTACCGTAGATCTCTGACAAGTGGTGGCAGGAACTCTCAGCATAAGCTCCTCAACTTTCTAATTGGCTGTGGAGCTGTTCTAATAAACCCAGGACTATTTCCCTTAGAGGCACAGTACCAATCTCAACACTTCTCCTGAGGCGTTTGTTTGTAGGGCACTTATTTCTTTAACTCATTTTCTATTTTCTAATTCAGTGGAGTTACAGTATCAGTACAGTGCCATGGCAAAACAAGCATCAATTAGATAATACTGAAGTCAACTGTTCACTTAGTTTTCGCTTTTTCAGGGGGCTTTATCAAAGAGGAATTGAAAATTATCTTGTAAAACCCACACGGTTTGGAATCATTTTAGACCATGCCAATATTTTTCCAAATTCAGACACTCAGCCGCATGCTCTGCATATGCATTAGGTTCCTTACAGTCCTGCCAATTCCTAGCAGATTCAGCTGCTTCTGCAGCCTCCTAACTAGCAGAAATGATTCCAGGATGTTATATGCAGACACCTACAAAGAGAAAGTTGAAGTTTGGAAAATATGTGTTTAACGTGTATTTAATTTTCCACTCTCCATTTTACTCCCTCTTTAAAAACAAGCAGGTTATTCCGATGTAAATCCATAGTTTCAGCTGTGAAGATCAGAATTCCTCAAAACACTGGGGATCACCTCACATGACAGTAAGCATTACACTTCAAAAAAAAAAACATCAACTGTGGTGAAGTTTTTGGTGCCACTATATCTAAACACAGCTGCAGTGTTCACTAAATAATCTGTAATACATACAGTCCACAGAACATAAATAATATTTCCTGGGTTTTGATGTGAAGAAGTGAAATATATTTATGCAGATTTCCATTTGCCCGGTATCAGTGTTTCTTTGCAGTCAAAGTTTTCTCTTTCTTCTCACCCCCACTCTTCCTTTGTAGACTATTCTGGCACCTTTAATTGTATCAGTGGAATGCCTTGAGGTAGCCATGAGTCCATGACACATCCAATTTAAAGCTGCCCTCTGTTCTATGTGATCACCGCTGGTTAGCTCAGTTTTATGTTACTTTTTTTTTCTTGCATTCCAAGCAGATCTATTGAGCCCTGCTTGGCAGGCAGCATCCCTTGTTTCCATGAGACTGAGCTCCCTTCTCCTGCCCAGACTCTAGGCTCTGAACTAACCAGAAAGTTAATATTTAAACACTATCATGTAGATTCAGAGGAACCTCAGAATGTTCTTTTGTCTTCTGAGCTTCTATTACATTACTCCTATTCTATACATATGCAAACACATTTTCTATCCAGGAGACCAAGGGCTTCAGAGAAGTTTATCAGAGCCCACTTTGGTAAAATATAACTCTTTTAGTAAAGACAGATTGAACACAAAGTGTAACAACTAGCCACTTCTCTTAATGCTTCTAGTTTCTCCCCTTACAGATACAGCCCTAGATTCTAGCTGCTAAATCCATTCTGCACAGCTCCAGCAATAAAGCAGATTTAAAGCAGGTAAAACTGGCTTCCCAGAGACACAGCAGAACCTTGCGTATTCAGATGACACTGAGGCCGATGTATCCTCCAACGCGTAGTAAAAAGGTGTAATCTTCAGGCAACCCTCAGCTGCCTGGAGAGCACCTAAGAAATTACAAGCAACTCGATGTAAAGCACAGTCCCAGTACTGATCTTTCTTGGGCTAGAAACTCAACTAGCTTCTGGCAATACCACGAACCAGACAACAGAGAATCACACAGAGATTTTTCCCCCTCTACAGTAACACCAAAGTGGACAGCTGATCTCCTCAATGCTTTACCCTCTTTCAAAGTGCAGTTTCTATCTGCAGTGAGCAACTTGCAACTTTCTCCCTTAAAACTGGAGTTTTGAGGGTAAAGAAAAGAACATTTCACCCATACGTAAAACAAGGCAGAAAATGAGACACCAGGCACGCTAGACAGCCTGATAAAAAACATGTCAAGACTGGCACTGGGAATTTCTCTGCACCCTGGGCTAAATTCCCATTGCGGCTTTTTATATTATAAAATTGTTTCCATCTATATGTGGAATTTTCTGTGTTCATGATCTCTGCCATTCTTCCCACCAGCAAAATACACAGCAAACACATCAACAGTTCCAGCTGTGTCATTCCCAAGAACTATCATCAAGCTTACTCAACTGTTAGCCTAACCACTGTTTGAGATAATTCCCTCCCTGAACATAATGCGCAGTCTCTCCTCTCTTCTGCTAAGAGTCATTTCTGATAATCACTTAGATTCTGCTGTTCTTCAATACCAAGTTTGGAAACATGGGTACTAACTAAAAGGCTGAGCAATGTACGTAGCAAAAATCCTTTTCAGACTTAACTAGAAGCCCTGGTGAAGAAACACATGGTGCTCAGCCGTCACGACTACCCGTTAATTCAAAACAATTTGAATATTCAGTAGCAAATCCACCACTTTTCATATTCTGCTCTGTTTTCTCGAGACAATAACCACAGTAGCTTTTCCACTTTAAAATCAAGTGTTTAGTTTCCTGTAAGTACACTTAGTATATCCCATGCTCATCAGACTAATTCAGGATACAACTCCCAGCAAGAACGCCAAAGCTCACTATTAGCTATAAGCAGTACAGACAGAAATGAGTAGTTGATACCATTTCCTCATTTTCAAACTGCGCGTTGCAGTGCACTGCATCCTCATTTATTGCCTTCTGAACCATGTTGCGGCAGAGGAGCCATATTGTCAGGCTCGCAATGAACATCCCGATGTCTGGTACAAATAGTCTGATCACGTTGCCGGCATCTGCTCCTTTCACACTGTATGGGATGAAAAAAAAGAATAAAAAAAAAAAGAACAAAAAAAACATTTGTTACTTCTAAGGACATTTTCAATTGGAACAGAAAGTTAGCTCAAGGCAAAGAAAAACCCCCAAAACCCAGTTGTAAGAAAGATTCAGAATACCAGGAATATGAGGAGGACCAAGAACTCTAGACAGAGCTATTTTTGCTCTCCAGAAGTATGGAATAAGTGATTATTCACTGGGAGCTCACATCATCATATTTTGCTGATACTTCACATTTTGATTAACCCAAGTCTGAATTGATTTTGCGGTGAGCAACACATACAAGCAACATTTTAGGCGAGTTCCAAGGAGAACTATGTGTGTAAATGGCAATCTCTTTGTAGACATCGTTGGCATCGTTAGACAAGAGCATCCAGCTCCACAAAGCTGGAGTTCCAGTCACCCCTGAGGGGTGGCATGTTCGGAAAGGGTCTACAACGTTTTAACATGCCTCATTTTGTTAACATATTAAGATGTTAATGTATTTTATTCAATCAAACCTTCTGAATATCTTTTTCGGTATTTAAGTACGAGCACTTAAGTACTAATATTTAAATATTAATCAAAGAGAAAGTGCTAGAACCCCACCTTGAAAACCTTTCTTCTCCTCTGGATGAATTTTATTTACAGAGGGAGTATCGCTACTCTGTTACATAGATTTAATTGTTTATGCTGGAAAATATGACTTCAAGGTTTTGGACGCAGTGTTTGAATTTCATTCACTGTTAAAATGGAGAACTTGGATTCAGATTTAGTGGCACAATGAATGGTTTGTTAAGCTGCTACAAGTACTTAATGAACTTTTATCTTTTATTAATGAGAGGATATAGTCTTCTAACTTTTATTAATGAGATGTTATAACTTTAGTGATTTCAAAGTGTACAGTACATACCTGCCAGTCATGACATTAACGCAGTTCTGATTTTAACATATTTTTTAGGCTTTTGTTTCTATAATCATTTCTGAGAACAGATGAGGCATCTGTATAGCTCCTTGGGTTTAGGTGAGTGGGTTAGACTAGCTCTTCATCGCCTACTACCAAGGTATAAAACCTCGATAGTTTATTTTACAGGTTCAAAAAAAAAAAAAAAAAAAAAAAGAAAAAGATATCCCTTCTGCCCTTTCTTTACCGTTAGCAGCTCTGAAGCCTAAAAAAAAAGCTACATGTGAAGGAGTTACCTCCAACTTCTTCAATTAGCATCATGCTAGCAGATCCGGAGTACTAAAAAGCCTCTGATGTGATTAGGACATGACCACTATCAGGAATCTTGCTGGGCTGCTAACCTAAATCCAAGATCCTAGATTTCCATTTTTGCCGTCACTACTGCTGACCCAGCATTTCCTTGTAAATGAAGGGAAAGAAACTTCAACTCTACAAACAAGAAACTTCTTCCTTGGATGCTCTTTGCTGCTACAGATCAACCTGGAATAGTCACGCGTTCTAGCAGCTAAGCAGCTTCAAAATGTTTCATTAATGGCATCAAGTAGTCCTGTAGCAGGGAAAAAAATTAAGTAACTGAAAAGCTTGTCAAAGAATGAGGTGACTAAGTCCTCGATGGACTGCTTGTATGCTTTCCTGTGCTGCTGTTTCAAGAAAAATGTGCCACAGAGTCATCTGGTGCATGACAAGAGAGCCAATCTGTTTAACGTTACAGAAAATACAGTCTTGGTGTGTCAGTTCATTCTGCAGTGCTGCAGTTCTGCCACTGAAGATCAACTCGTCAAGGCACTTACTTTACAGCATCTCCTTTGGCAGGAAGTAATAAAAAGCACACTTTTAATAAAACAAACTCCCAACAACAGTGTACCCGGGATTCACAACCATAACAATGAATTAGCTGCACTTATCCCAATTGCTATGCTACAAGCCGCCTATTAAGGCTGTTTTCCTAAACACGTGCCAACAAAATCTGAATTCTTGATTCTGAAAAGTATCACATGGGGTTTTTTTTTTAGAATAAGTTAAAAAAAAACCTGAAAGCAGAGTTAGTTTTAGAAAAGTATACATTTGCTAGTGTCATATTGGAAAAGGATCGTATATATGTAATGCTCCTAAAGCCTGTAGGTAGAAGCATTATATATATACAATCCTTTTGCATGTGCCATACAGGCTTTTTCTGTACCCAGGTATGGGGTGCCAATAAAATTTAGTTTTGTACCACATCTAAACTTAAGGCACAACTCAGGCATCTTCAACCACTCCCTCAGAAACAAGTTAAGAGGCTTCATAACCAGCATTACTGAGTTGTACCAGGTTCTCCCTGCTCACATTGTACTCCCGCGGAGCCAGGATGGGTTGTCCTCCTCCTTTAGCACCCCCAGAACAAGGAGACCCTGCGGGAGCACCGCCTCTGTCGCGGCTCACATTTCTTTCCACTAATCCAAACCAAGTGCCTCTGATTTTTCAAAATAAATCATTAAGTTGTGTTGTTGTGAAAGATGTAATGTGCAGCTCAGGCTGGCAATAGAGAGGCTGAGCAGTGATACTAACCACAGAACAGGGAGAAACCCTGCAAATGAATAGCTTATTCACCAGAACCATTCACAAATGCATGCTGTCCCCAGCTCCCCATGAAAAGGAAAACAAACTGACCCCAGTGTGATAATTAAAGAGGAAACAAAAGACTGCTTGAAAATGGAGAAATGCATATTCTTCTATAAAGCAGAGAAATAAACTGCTTCATTTGACCCCAAGCAATTTGCTACCCAGTTTTTCGTAGCACCAGCTAAACCAAAAATCAGTTATTCCCATTTGTTATCTCTGGCAGGACAGAAAAAGGTAAATACTGCAATAATTCCACAAACATTTCTCACTTTGTTTGCGCATTCACACATGGTCAGACTTTGCATTTGATAACAGTCTACACACTGTGCTCGTCCCTCCAAAGGAGGCTCTCTTGTGATGGAATTAAACCAGGAACACAGCAAACCAATTCCAGAGATCTCCTAGAGAAACCATTCACTTTAATTGCCTCAAGAATGAGAGTAAAATGAACTGGGCATAGACATAGTACGGCACTGTTTACTCACTTAGACTACAGAATTTACCTACAAGGCGAGTTTAATTGTAATTAAACTCTGGCTGAAACTTACACAATTTTTAAGACAAAAAACTAAGAGTAGGATTGCAAGAGCTGCTCTGCAACTATGTGAAACTGTTCTACCATGTCAAAGGAAAATATAGCTAGCTGTGGACATGCAGCATAAAACTGCACTCTTATTTCATACACAGTCAGAGAGAACACAAATGCATTGAAGGACCGAAGTGAGCATTATTTAAACAATATACTCTTCCTTGATGCTCCTAAAATAGCATTTGAGTTTTCTGAAAATAATTATATATTTCTCTGCTTTCCAGAATACCAATTTGCCACAAATTAGAATTACTAATTTTTTCTACTGAATACACAAAGCTTTGGTTAACAGTGAATTACTGATGCTGCACTGTCTGGTCCAATTTTGCTCCTTAGGAATGGTACCTTCCTTGCTATTTCAGATTTGCAGAATAAAAGCAGCACAGCACCAGAGCCATTTAGAATTAAAAATACAATGACTTCAATAGAATAAAGTACACAGTAATACATGTAGAAAGCAATACGCATAAGACCAAAGAGAAAAAAAAAACAACAACTTCACACAGAGGATGAACACCAATAATCTTTGAATATTAAATATTTAATATTTTGTTAAGAACAAAGATGTTGGGAAAAATCCTGTCTTAAAGAGAATTTAGATTAGCTCAGTATCTATCTGCAACATAATGTAATGTTAAGCTTATGTTAAATGATAATGCTAACAATCCTAACAAAGCCTTGTAAAAAGCCTGATTTTATACTGAATACTTGTTAAAAAAAAAAAAGTATTCAAAAATATTTTTGGCCATAGTTCTACACGTTCCTCCAAAGCCATTCACTGTATGCTGTACAGCAAGTGGAACATGCTTTAGCAGAGGGGGAGGCATGGACTTGATGACCCCTGGAGGTCCCTTTGAAGCCCTGTGATTCCATGATTCCTTCAGTTCCCTCTGGGGTTTTTGATAGTAGCTGACTGCTTTCTAATGAACTGAGTTCACAAACCTTGTTAACGTATTAAGAATTTATAGGTGATAAATTAAAGAATAGATGCATAGTGTCTAAAACTTTCCATTCATCTTGTTTGATTCTTGTGAGATATCTGACATTTCAAAGTGGATCTTGTGTTAAGGACTAATTAATTCACCACCATAGCTGTGTATAGCACAATTCCCATTGGTTTCATCTGCAATTGTAAGCTGGGTTGGAGGTAAATCAAACCTAAGAATCACAAGCACAGTCCCTGAAAAATGTAGACTGGCACACAGACGAGCTGTACCGGGAAGGAGCAAATTCAGCTGTTTATCAGCAGTATCCTCTCTGTGACCCAAAAAATTGTGGAAACTGAGGATGCCAAAGACAAGAAATCAGACTGCCTTATGTATGTGCTTGCTGTTGGAAATGGATCTCGATAATGGTTGCAGCTAGGAACAACTGAAAGAGGCCTCTTGTCCCCTCTGCCTTTGAACTGAGGATGAAATGTCTGGCTCTGTAATTCCACTTCTCGGGGATTCAAACATAACCTGTCAGGATCCAAGGACTGTGGACCCCATCGCAGACACAAGCAACACTTCACTGGACACAGGGAGCTCAACAGTCTGTATTCAAGCTGGTGTGACTTGTCTCTGCCAGTTCAAATGGCAAGTCAGATCTGAAGTTGGTTCCAAAGGCAACCTAGATACGATCCCCAGGGCAAACTACACAGTTTGCTGAGTGCAGGTAGGTCTGCCTTCAGTCCTTTCCTTACGTCATGCTCACCCGCAAACTGAAGGCAAGGAACATTACAAAAGCAAAATAGGGATTTAGTGTCATATTAATATTAATGTCCACAGGGCTGTGCATGACCACTTTTAATCCTGTGCTTCCTTAATATAACTGTCAAATGCCATATGTTTTTATCCAAAATACCTGAAATTGCGTTTTGAGAGAATTTTGGTCGTGCACAGTAAAAAACTGAGAGGAAGAGGGAAGCAAAAATGCACAGAGAGGTAATTATAAAAATATTTAGCATGTAGTGACCTACCCAACGTACAAGTTCAAAAGGCTCCTGAAGTATTTATAAAATCTTAATCACTGCTTACAAATGACATTTGCATGAATTCAAAAACCAAAAGTACACTTCACTTTCTCAGGACAGACAGCTTGCAAGGAAGAACACTTTCTGAATTGCAAAAGTGCTCAACCACATATTAACCAAACATTTGCTTTCCAAATACTGCAGTGCATGCAGAGGGAGCGCAGTTATTTGAAACTAAATGCACGTGGCAAGATTTTGGTATGTCACTGCTTGAACAAACCATTCAACATTAAAAAATTATGGATATGTGCAAGATGTAAAAAGCTAGTTTATGCCAAGTTTTCTTTTTTAAAGCACCCACTGTTTCTTGTTCATCATCACTGATCCTCTAGGAAAGGGCAAATTCCAGCTTGCCCCAGGCAGCACACACAAGGCATAAAATTTAGCAGGGATTTAGCAGCTATCACGCAAAGTGCTCACTTGTGCTATAAAGCTGGCTTTGCCCGTGTCCTGCAGCTCCAACTGTGCAGCAGAACTGAAGCTGCACAGCCAAGGAGGAAGTGAGCACATTCCCATCCACACCCATGGTGCAGCGCGTGCCAGCCCCTCAAGGTTGTGGGAATGACAAGTCAATCCACAGCACAAATTATTTCAGGTCAAAATGGGAACACGATCCTGAACAGGGGCAGAGCCAAAGTGAGCTGAAGAGAGCAGAGGATGCTTCAGCTGTAGGGGTATTTTACTCTGGATTCTTCAAAGAGACTTTCTATCACAAGAATGTACATTCCTCACTCGCTTCTCATTTACAAACATACTGTATATGGATTTGTCCAAAGCACTAATTCAGGAATCACTAATCACTGCAAAACACTCACAGCTAAATCAATCTGCCCATAACTCAACTCAACTCAAATACTTGGTGAATGACAGCTAGCTGTTTGTGGAAAGGCATACAGATGTGTTCCACAATACTCCTGACTGAAAGGAAGTGCTGAAAAGACTGAAGGAGGCTGACATTCCGTGGTTGTTTCAACACATATTTTGCTCTTTCTCTTCGCAGCTTTCACTGGTTGGAGCACAAACAGATCATCATTTCATACTACTTTTTATTTCTTTCTAAAGCCAGCATATAATGCACTCACAGAAAATAAAAGACACATCTAATTTTTTCAGTCAGCTGTAGATATTTCCCTCAATTATAGCAAGTGACATAGTGAATTACTGTCATTTTACAGAGCCAGATTATCTTTAATACAGAATAAAGTCACACAGCCACTAGGAAATGCTGCGGTTCAAGCTGGAGTGCCCAAAACATTTCACTGAGAGAATGGAGGACCTATCTGCACCCACTTGCCTATTTCTAATTTAAAAATATCCAAGTGCTATCCCTGCCAAGTGGCCAAGGGATCCCACTTGGCAAGGATGGGAACATCCACAAAGACTGGACAGAAGGGAACAAGATCACCTCCACCTCTGTCACAGTCAGAAAATCCCAATGGTTCAGAGGCCAACATCCAGTTGATTTCCATTGAAACTAGCCAGAAGTAGCATCCTGATTTAAATTTGGTGCACTTTTGTGCAATTCTAGAAACGAATGTCAAACTAAATATACTGATGCCCCAAGTTGTAACTTATTTTTCATAACATGGAGCACATGAAATAGTTCCTAAGTGACAAACATTCTATGTTTACATGGAAGGGGAGAGTACAGATTCCCTGCATTATTTGGGGCAACCTGGTCAATGGCTGGGATGGACGGCAGCTGAAGATCCTTCTCAGGCGCATGAGCCAACTGTGGTAACTGTTTTGTTGTGTGGAAGACTCCTGCCTTGGCCAAGCATTGTCAAGGATCGGACTACTCAGACCCAAATGGAGCAAAGAGGAGATGAAGCTGAGCACTCCTAATTTTACCTGAAAATAGAGTGCCCCCATCAGCACCCTGCACTGGCCTGTTTAGCCCTTGGGCATAGTTCAATACCACTCCATTGGACACAGCCTTCACAGAATCATAGAATTCCTTGGGTTGGAAGGGACCAATCGCCTCACTACAGGAGGGCTACCAACCTCTGGATCTGATACCAGATCAGCTTGCCCAGGGCCCTGGTCTTGAACATGTTCAGGGATGGAGCATTCACAACCTCTCTGGGTAGCCTGTTCCAGAACCTCACCACTCTCTCTGTGAAGAACTTCACTCTGACATCCAATCTAAACCTCCCCTCCTTGAGCTTCAAACTTGTGTTTCACAAGCCAACTCACATTTGGAGGTCTAGCATCATAGCATGGCTTGGGTTAGAAGGGATCTTAAAAGATCACTCAGATCCATCACCCCTAAATAATTTGTTCATGAACAAAATGCAACAATAACAGCAACAGAAAACAAACAAACAAACAAAAAAAACCCCACAACACAAAGCTAAATGATTAAGCATGAGTCCTAGAAAGATTTTGGATACTAATTGCAATGCTGATTGCTCTCCAGATGAAAACAAAGCCTGGCTCACATCTGACTACTGGTGACTTTACCACTGTATTGCTCTCAGCTACCACTGTACTGCAGGAGGCCAGGCTGTGCCAAGAAAAACATTGACAACAGACTAACAATTCAAGAGCTTGAACAACACAGGCCATAAAATATCCTCTATCAGATGTTTGTTTCCTTTGAATCCCTAGATTAAAAGGCATGAGAAAAGTTAGCTGAAATTAATTTAGCTGAAAAGAAAATAAGCAGATGGGGTGGCATGAAACGAACAACAATATAACCTAACAAAAACAGTTGGGCAAAAAGTTTTCTATTGAATAGAGGTGACTTCTGAGAGGATCTTAAGGAATTGCTGAGCCAGCCTAGACCGTTAGATCAATACGGCACTGCAAAGTATGCTTCAGAGGCACTAGAATCCTGCAGCGGAAATTATATGATTGTCCAGATGCAGAGAAAATGTCTTCTTAATTGCAGTTAAGAAGGAAAACATCCAAGCTATAAAATCTAACGCAACTATGAAATCTCACCTAGAGAGTCTGCTCTGTCATTACTTCCTTCTCTCTGTTCCATGATACTCCTTCACTTGTTGAGTCTTGTTTTAGTTTGTGGTAACTGCATTACATTCACCAGGTTACTCTTTGGGCAAAGTATCCAGACCATCATAGCACATTCTTAGAAATTTTATAAAGTAATAAATATCCACTTTTTTTTTTCTTGAAACCCCTCAAAGGTTAGAATATTAACATTCTGTATTAAACAGTGTGCAATCGGTGTTTTGCAGACATAAAATTGAAGGGCATGCTATGAAAAACCTGCTTAGAACCTTAAGTGCTCCCAGTGAGAAGAGTGTGAATGGTGCAAAAAGTGCCTGAGTGCTCCTGTTGGGACTATACCAGGCATTTCTGCAAAACATCAACATTATCAGAGCAAGTCCCAGACAGGAAACGGGACTGAAGGAATTGCTGGAATAGAAGGTCTGGTCAGTAATGAGGAGTTCACAAGGGATGCAGCAGCATATGTTTTATTTCTGGTGCAGAACTCCTTTTCAAGGTCCGTGTCCCTGAGAATACAGATCTGAGGAATGCTGACACATCAGGTAAAAAAAATCACAATGATACTGCTTGCAGCTAACAAAGCTATATCTCAGCTCATATGGATTCCTTTTGGAATGTTTAGCTCAATTTCTTCCAGAAAGAACAAGGTTTACAACATGACACAAGGTGTGCAAGTGAATAGGTTACGTGACAACACAAAAGATCCAGAAAGACAAATCCACAGGAATCCACAGGCTTTGTTATTCAGCTGTGTACTGTACAATTTGTTCACGCTTCATTTTAAGAAATTGAGATCAGTATTTAGAGTAAGGGGATCAATTAAGTAATTTCACCTCATAGTGTCAGTCTGTGAGTCTGCTTCCCATTGTAGGAACCATGTCATAAAGCCTGGAACTGATGGCAAAAGTGACACAGAATTGAAGCAGGGCTTCAAGACACTTTGTGTTCCATCACTAAAGACATACCAGAAATAAAGAGAACGGATGGACTAGGTGGATGTTTCAGAGACAGCATTAAAAATTAATAGAGATCTTTGCCTTTCAAAGGTTTGTCATCTCTCGGACAGTAAAGAGTAGGATGATAAAGTTCCAGATTCACTCATTTTGCTGTGGAAAGAGAAAGCCAGATCATCAGCTGATACCAATTATAAATTATTGGTCAAGATTAGAAAAGGAATATGAGGGCAAAGCAGCCTAATTTGTAGCAGCACTGAACTGGAGCAGAAATGAACATCAAGCCATGCACCCTATCCTCCCATGTCTTTTCCTCTAGATGGTAGCCCATGAAGGGAAATCTTGGCATCTCAGTGTTCACATAATTCCATATTTCACAATAATGGAATATATTCCTTTGCATCCTGACAGTGTGCAGAGGTCACACTAGTCCCTAGTGAACTGGGGGTGTTAACCTCTGCTCCATTTTTCTCATCGTGTGCATATGGAAAAGAATATTTACTGGCTGCTTGGAAGAGTCAGCACGGAACATTCAGTCATGTCACAAATGTTCTGAAAAAGAAATCTCACTCTTTTCCTCTTTTGTGTGTGTGTGTTTAATTATTCACTAATTTACACTACTATACTTTCACATTACATCACTGTTTTCCCAGAACTCTTTATAACTATCTTCTCTTTCAATACAGACAAAGCCTACTAAAATTTTCTGTGCATTTGTATATTTTCTTCTTTTTATGTCTACTGTATTTTTCTCAGTTTTTAAGTCATTCTCAGTATTTCCAGAGCTCTCAAGAAAGAGGACAGTTTGACCACATATCGAATGTTTTTTTAGAACTAGAATACAGTGAGACTCTCACAATTAATATATCATGATGAACATGCTTGAGATACACAGCTTATCAATATTTTACTCAAATGTTATCAGCTAGAAGACAATTTTTGAATGAATGTGAAAGAACTCTATTACAGAACCAAAAAATGCATTCCTTTGCCTTTGAATTATACCAGGCTTTTTGTATCACTGCATGACTTCCTATCCTTGTTTTTTGCATTCAGGTGCTCTATCCACTGACTGACTCTTGACTAACTTTAAATTTTCAATTTAATAGTAACAGCCAATTTAATTGTTCATTCACAACTGCATCTGCTATAGCAATGAATCTTTTGGTAGTGCAGTCGCTTGCCAGTGTCATCACACAGCAGGGAGATGCAGTCTGATGGCAAACATACATACGTTCAAGCTGCAAGATGACAGCAAATAAATAAAATGAAATGAAAGTAGCTTTTACATGCTGAAACAGAAGAAAGAAATTTCATGTCGCTACAACAAGAGTGGGAGGGGAGGGAAGAGGAGATGACAGATGGAGAAGAAGATAGATTACACTGTGTGGTTTGCAGCAATATGGAGCAAATATAAAAACTGTACTGCCATTTCCACCCTGGAATCTCAATTACCTGCAGTTTAATGAATAAGATATCTAGTAGTTTCTTGTCTCATTTCATAGTGAAGATATCAGTCCAGCATATCACAGACTAAGTTAAAACCATTCCCACATTAAGATTGAGAGGCAGTTGCATGATTAGTGTTGCAAAAGGGTCTTTCACAGCTTAAACATTACTGAGCATCCTATTTATTTATTTATTTTTAAAGTTTCATCCTGCTGAGACAAGTGCAAGATTCACCAGCTTTCCCTTACAAAGAATACACATATCCATTTTCAGCCCTCATGGCTACAAGGAAAAGGTTTGAAAGGTGACACCTTCACTCTTAAAGGTTAGAAGCCAGGAGAAAAACAACCACTTCAAAATCCTTTTACTTCAAAGTTATATGTGAATATTTCTAGTGAGGTGGTTGATGCCCCCATGGCTATCTTTACTCAAGACATATCTGCATAATACCTTTAATACTATGCTTTAACTTTTGATTAGCCCTGAAGTGCTTGGGCTGTTGCAATAGATGATCTCTGAAGTCCCTTCCAACTGAACTAATTCTACTCCTGTTCTATTCTACTCCCATTTTATTCCATTCTATTTTTGCCATCTGATTCTTTTGTTTGTAGTTATTACTTAAAATCTGGCAACAGCAGGAAAAAATACCAAAAAGATTCTTTATCTCAGAAAAACAAAATGATACAGCATGGAAAAGAAAGACTATACATCATTTCTTACTAGAAATATACTGAAATATACACGTCTCCAGTACATTCATCTGAGTTTACTTAATACCGTGTACCTTCTTACATGCAGGAAAAAATAAAAGCATATTAGAAAATAAAAATATTCACATTTTTCAAACAGAGTTACAAAGAAGTGGCTAGGTTTTCAGAAATCATGAATACAGATGTTCCATCTGGAAAGTGAAATCTTCATTGACCCCAAAATTATGGATTTACAACACCATGCTAAAAACCTCAGTACTTCCCATCCCTAAACAGACTTACTTGCCCAAGTTCTGTTCTTAATAAAACATGCAGTATTACCAAGGGAGTATAATAAGAGATAGTCATAAGGTGAAAAATTTAAATTTGCATTTTGATCCAAATTACTCAGGTAATCTACCTTTAAGACTGGAAGCATGGATTAAGCACGTATTAATCCCCACTTTTTCATGCGGTATTAAATAATCTTGTTTTCTGAAAGCTACCCGCAGGGTTGGATGCATTGGAAAGTAATTTTATAGAAGTATTTGGCTCGGCTTTGAAATAGATGTTTGCTCTACTGGTAGAGAAATACTACAGTGTATAGAAACTACCTTCACCCATGCTGGTAAATAGATGTTTCAAGATCTGTTTGGAGGGCTTTTCCAAATGGGGCATATTTCAAAGTTGACTCTTTCTTAGAGAACCAAAAGACCAATCAGATTCTAAAGCCACAACTCAAAGGTCAGCTCTCTATGGCGTGGTTTAGGAAAAAACAACAACTATAAAAGTTTCAACAATGCTTAGCTACAGCACAGCTCAAAAGAAAACATTTTACATGGACTTTGCTCCAGTAGAATTTCCTATTTAAATTTTTATGTGAGCATGACAATAAGACCAATAAATATAGTAAAACTGTTAATTTATTAGGAACAGACACATTAGGAAGCATAGGAATAAGGGAAGACTATGTTCAAAAAAAGTGGATTTTTTTTTGTCAAGAAAATGAACAAGAGTAATGAATAGTAGATCCTTGGATTCTGAAATACTGCAGTAGAAGTAGATTTAGTTAATACTTTCATTTGGAAAATTAGAAGTAGGGAGTTGATTCCGTTACGTCCCTAGCACTTATAACAAAGATTATACATAAAACGTTAAAGAGTCAGAAGGATTATTGAGTTACAAACTCAGTTCCCAAAGTGACTCAGGCACTTGGGAGATGTTATACTGGAGGCTTTTAAATGTTAAATTGTTTGATTTTTACTGTTTCCGTAGTCCAAGAGCACCTCCCTACTCATCCCTTCCTTTATAGAAAAGGTAAAGAGAAATTCTTCACAACCTTATTGCCAAACGTCATGAACTGGTTGAAATTTGAATACAATCACCCAGTCTTGTTATTGCAAACATCTATGAAATAGACTCTACTGGGAAGGAAAGACCATTGGCAAACACATGCTAACGTTTATCCTCTACTAGATCTGGAGATAGATTTAAATATGTGATCTATCAGTAAGTGGGAAATAAATGGACAGATGGATAGACAGGCAGACAGAGACAAACGAGGAGGCCTATTCACAAAAGGATCTTGTAATTAATAATGCTGATGTGCTTCTCATCTACTCGTGGTCAAACCTGAGATTTACCATTGGTATATCACAGAATTAAACAATGGTTTATTTACAAGAGAACTGTCTCCAGGATGTTTGCATACCACATTTTTTTTTTTTTTAATGTGCACAAGAGGCTGGAGAGAAGAAAAACTGTCATGCTTCCTGTGAGTAAGTGACTTCTTGACTTTTAGCATATCCATGCACAGGCTTAACAGAGAACGATCACACAAAAGTGCTCTATTTGTATAATGAACAACATGATTTTCCTCTCGGCTACCTGGAATGATGTCCATCTTGGATTTTCAGTCTCTAAATTCTCAATACATTAGACCATTTAAAATTATTGAAATAACCTACTAGATACTTTTTTTTTTTTAATGTTGCTAAGAATCAGTTTATACTTTGGTTTCCTAATGTTTACTCTTGTGAGATATACCCTTGAAGTCTACAGGGTTGCTTAAGGACTATGTGTTCAGAGACCTCAAGAATTCACACTGCTGCTTTCAGTGTTGTTTAAAAAGAAGGTGTGAAAATAGCTGCAATCAACGCAGAGGAAATACCTTTCTTGGCATATTACAGTGATGTACTCTAGAGAAAAGTCATAATTGCTATAATTATTTTAGGCAGAGATTATTTATGTAACCATTAAGATAATTGCTTAAACAGAAAAATGGGGAATTAAGAACTAGAAAATCTCTTAAATCTGCTCAAAACAAATCAAGTTATTTTAGTGAATGTTTATATCTTCTATGATAGGTGGTTTTATTACTTTTGTTTTAATAAGAACAGCTTTGAGAAAAGCCAGTAAACGAGGAAGTAATTACTGGTCTAAGTGCTTTAGGCATATGGAGACCATCTCCAGAAAAACTCTGGCAAAAAAGACTAACCTGGTGAATCTCTTTACCAACTCTCGGGTGAGCACCATGAGGTCTACAAGAACATCTGTAAAAATATTTTAAAGGTACTTTGTGGCATGATTGCTAAAAAGAAATGTATTTCTTTTGCAAAAGGTAAGATAGCACACTACAAAAAAACAACTATGCAAATGACATTTGTCAAAAGTCAGCTTAAGTTTAAAAGTTAGCTGGTGTTTAAAAACTGTGCTGGAGAGATTGAAAATAGTTAGAGGAAACAACAAAATGTAAACTGTATCTTGCAATAAACAGAAGATTAATCACCTTCTAAACGGTGTCTCAACAGTTGTCTTGACAGTGCATTTGGCCCTGGGGAACGCGATACTTGCTCACCTAACCCAGAAAGCGTTAGTGCAGATGAGCGCCTCACTAACATGTAACACGCCCAGGCTTTACAGATACAAGCTAGGACTGGAGTTAGAAGCAGAAATTCTTCACAGGCCACAGCTGTTAAGCCTGTGGTAAACAAGTGGTAAGTGGGATAAGTCTAAAATGGGGGCTTGTTTGTCTTGATCTTGTTTCAATTTATACTCACTGTTTGAGGCAGGGGGTATCCTGAAATTATTTCCTTCTCAGTAGGAGAAAAAGGGTTAGGTTAGTTCACACAGTACCAGTGTGTTAAATACAAGCTATTGTTTGTTAGCAGGTGACTGGAAAAAGGTTTACTCACACCAGTTTTATGTCTGAGCACACTGGACCACACACTGCTGCTTACAGCAATATTGGAATGAGAAGTGGACACTGCAGTAAAATCCATGAAGCTAAAACAATTTTTTTCTATGTAAAATATGCAATACTTACCAAAATATTTCAGCTGACACAGTATTACAAAACAGAACAACAAAAAACCCACAACTGTTCATAACTTTAAACAACAGTTTTGTTCTTTGAAAATATAATCCAATTCTTATTCTGGCTTTCTCTGTAATTCAAATTTCTCTTTCAAAAGTTTCACTTTTCATCAGAGCTGCACAGAAAACTCAATTTAGTACAGAACCTTAGGCACGCATTCTCTATCAGATGAAACTGAAAACACATTTCTTCCCCATTTCTCACATTATAAACAACATCAATGCTTTGACACATGCACAAATTCCACACTCCTGGCCACCTCAAAATAACAAAACAGGGCAAGGAAAGCAACCTCAGCCCCTACTGCCTTCTCAGGACTTGGAATTCTGTGCTCCACTTTGCCTCGAGACTACTGTGTGCATATGGGAAGCAAGCCTCACTCACTGGCCCTTGCTCCTTGAAAAAAATGAAGGTACAGGCTGCCCAGAGAAGCTGTAGTGCCCCATCTCTGGAAGCACTCAAGGCCAGGTTGGATGAGGCCCTGGGCAGCTGAGCTGGTAGGGGGGCAGCCCTGCTCATGGGAAGGGATTGAGCAGGCTTCCAAGTCCCTTCCAACCCAAGCCATTATGTGATTTTTATGAAGTGAAGCATCATAGTTTGAAGTCTTTCTAACATGATTTTCCACCCTCAGGACTCTACCTATCATTTAGACAACAGCCAGACAGTAAAATGACTAAACTGAGATATGATAAGTCTGCTATAAGCAATAAACCACAGCACGAGCAAAACAAGACCCTTTTATTTATAGTCTCTGAAGAAAAGGTGGAAAATTAGTGCCTTTAGAACACAAGAGCTGAAGTCAGGAGAAACACCTAAGCACAGAGAAGTTAAGTATTTGCTTAGGTGCTCTGCCCCAAGTTGCATCACTGTACCAATTTTTCCTTGTCTTCCCAAATTCAAATCATCTGATATTCACAAAACATGGTGAATGTTCAGACTGCACTGTTTCTTTCAAAATAACTTCTCACAGATCAAGCTCTGCAGTCTCTCACAGCCCCTGGCTGAGGCAACATTCCCAAAATGATGTCAATGGGAGCAGTGCCCAAGAAAGGACTGTAGGATTCAGCTGTCTGTGAAGAAAGTACTCAAAATTATGAAGCGAGCCATCAGGATAAGACTTCATATTTCAAATATATATTTATTCTCTTTACTAAATCACTGCAGAGTGTGGGAAGAGTGAGGAATGCCGCTATAGATAACCATATGGTATTTGGATTTTTAAGCCAGAATTGTGCATAATAAATATTTATAGAATCCAGTGGTATTCTCTTCTTTGTTTATTCTTTACATGTCACCCAGAGAAATTCTGCCCAAGCACCAGTCAAATATCACAGCAAGTTACAAGCAATCAAAGCATGGGGGAAAGAGGGAAAACAGATTGCCAGTAGGCTCATAATTAGAAACCTGGACCTGGAAGGAGACACTTGGGAAGTGTCTCTGATGTGTCTGGATTCCATGCTCACCACACATCACGAGAGGTTTAGGAAATTGAGTTCTAAGTCTCTGCAAGGGGTAGGGAAGATATACACAGTGTTTTCAGCTAGATCAAGTAGGGGCATATGTGGAGCAGCTGCAAAAGCAGACATCCGTCTACATCCAGAAACCCATATAGAAAAAAAAAAAAAGGGTATCTCTTAGTGATGACAGCTAGTTTGCTCCTAGCTTCTGCTGGGAATTCTCTGTCTCCTTACCTGCAGCATATGGGGCTGTTGTGTTTAGTTTGCTTCTAACAAAAGCAGAGAAGACTGTCCTTATCACTTTGTGATTAAAGAGTAGTTGAAGAAGCTACTTAAATGCACAGAATAACTGGAATGTAACACAACAAAAGACAGTCTTCTTATTCAGGGTCTAGCAATGACATAGGAACAGACATCTGCTGTCTCTTGGCTTTTTTTTTTTTTTTTTTTTTTTTTTTTGAGATGTGAAAACTACCAGTTCCAACCTACCATTAGGAAAAACTTGTCTGAAAGAACAGTCAGGGACTGGAATGGGCTGCCCCCACAGGTAGGTAGTGGAGCTGATGGCCCTGGAGGCGTTCAAGAAATGAGTAGATGTGGTACTTAAGGACATGCTTTAAGGGGCAATAGTGGTGGTGGGTGGACAGTTGGACTAGATGATCTTAGAGGTCTTTTTCAATCTTAATGATTCTGTAATTTCCTTCTTCAGAAATAGTAGTAGGATTAAAAAAACATGAATAATAAGGCCAGAAGACAATACAGAGGACTATACTAATAGGAGCAGCTTTCACTGTTGATCACACTCAAAACAACTTCAACCAGAATCGGAAATGCTATGTTGCATTTTCTAAATAAATATTGCTTCTGAACAAATACTGCAGATGTCATTAAAACCATAAAAAGCTAGTCAACTCCTGCATATCTAAGAATCTCATTTAAAATTAATAAGACATTTTTGCATTTCATGAAAACAATGACTATTTAAGGCCCAGTTTGAAGCTATCGGTCAAGCAAATCCCATGCATCAATACAGAAAACTCAGTTTTTAAATGCAGATAATTAGATTTTACTAAATGAGTGCCTGAAAGTTTTCTGTCACTGAAGTAGCTATTCATTATGAAAAACATACTTATCAAATATTGACAAAAGTGTAATAACCACAGATGTTGGTCTTCAAATACATATTTTTTTAAAAGAGTTGCTATCTGTAAGTAATAACAGCTATAAATCATTTTTCTGCCCGTCTTGTGGAACCTTAATGTAAAGCATTACACACAAGCGACAGCATAGGGACAGATGTGAACAGGGAATAACAGTTGGGCTGTTAGCAGCTGAGTAGTCATAGATGTCCTAGAAATTACACCTGAGAGAAGAGCAGTAAGAGGGGGACTGGAATTCTGTAAGACCCGTGGCACAGTGAGTTTTAAGAGGTTTGTTTAAAGTTTCACAATGATCAGATCGTTTCTAGCTCAACAAATACATAAGAACAAAAGACATCTCTCTAACCACTACTGATCTACTAGGCAAGGATGTAAAGCCCCATCATCTGGTAGCTCAAATTAGAGACATTTAAATGAAGTAAAAAAAAAAAACCTTCTTTTGCTTTTAACTTTCAGCAGTGCAGTAGTGGCAGTTTTCCCAGCACTGGCTGTGGCCCTTTCCAGACTCTGCGCTTCAACTCCCAGAGCAGCTGTGAGCTGAGAGCATGGGCTATGCTATGGAAGGCCAGCCCTACAGTTTGCCTCAGCCTCTCTGCTTCTACATGTTAACAGGATTTGTGCATCAAGTTCTCTTCTGCATTGTCAGAGTAGCCAGGAAACAGCACAGTTGCTGCTGATTGCTCAGAACTAACCACAAAGGAGTTTGAAGGAGCCATTTCCACTGGGTCCAGCCTATGACTGAAGAAGCCAGCAAGATAAACAATACCTTTCGAAACACAATTTTAGTCACATTTGGAAGAAATCAGAATGGAGCTTTCTGGACATTTTAATGAATATTTGGGTGTCATTTAAACATGCACAAATAATGAATGTGGCAAAAACAAACAAACAGAAAACACAGTCATTCTATTTATCCCCAAACCTGCTTGCTTTGGTTCTCCAGTATCCAAGCAAGCTTCAGCTGTTAAACACAGTGTGAGGTGACATTTTGTATGACATGCCAGTATGACACACATTCAGTATTTTGAAGCATTTTACTTGGAAGACAGGATAGTACAAAGTAACATGTTTCATAATTCTCTGAATTTTTCCAAAACATTCTGCAGGAACTGTTGTCAAGATGGCGTTGGACAAAGGTGATGACTACAATGACTACTACAGTATGTTACAATCAGCTTATTTGTAATGCCTCAAAGAAACAATCAATAGCTAAATGACCTTCATTTAAATCTATCAAGCCCAGGTACACTCAGTTTAATTGCAAAGCTCTTAACTCCAGTCATCTCCTGGATATAAGGCTACTTTACTGGAGCTACAGCATTTTTAATTTCTCTTGCAATGAAAAGCAGCATACTCAGCTCACAAGTAATGCTTGCATAAAAGCCTATCTGTCAGGTCTCTTGATGTCTCTGTGTTTTTCAGGATATGAAGACCACAGCACTGTAAGCACTTCACCACTGTGGAATAAACATAGCATAACCACAAAGCAGTGATGACATAACTTATACATTATATAGGATGAGCTTTCTGCAATGTAAACCAAGCATCCACATCTCTTTCTGCCCATCAACGCACCCGAAAGCAGCTTGTTTAGAAGAACTGATTTTGTACTATTTTTCCATCCTTTAAGCAAGACACATTCCTCCTAAAGACATTACTTTCAGTGGCTTTCCTTTTGTGTATCTAAAACCCTCACTTCCTCCAGGAATAACAATATCCTTGCTCAAACAACACATTTAAATGCTACGGATATTTCACAGCTGACTCAGGTGTGCCTAAGTCAACAGCTAGCAGAGGATATGTTTTTAAATAGCAAAATGTGTTGCTGCTGCTTCTTTTCTTAGTGTTGTTACACAGAGTATGAGAACAGCTGCACAGGATCAGATCTAACAGATCTAGCCTACTACCTTGACTCCCTCTGGCTATAAAGGGATGCCTCGAGAAGAGAATAAAACTAAGGAAAACATGTCATGATACATTCTCAAATAATCACTCACATTGGAGAGATCTGCAGATCTCAGATTTCTGCTTAAGTGAAGTGTGCTGCATCCAAGTATTACATATAGTAAGGTATAACCAGTCATTTACTTTGGAAACTATTCCTTTATGCATGGGAAATACTGATCTTAAGCAATCATGTATAATACGATATTAAGCAAACACTGCTATAAAGAACTATAAAGCTGTGATGAAACACTTTTACTTCTATGATTTTATCTACCTAAGTCATTCAAATCTTCACTCCATCTGTGCTAAAGTGCTGCTTCAGTTCAACTTATTCCAAGCTGTCAGACTCTCAGGGTGCAGAACTGTCAGCTTAAAGTTGTTTTCACACTGGAATGGAAATAATGGAATCTGCACAGTAACCTTTTCTAAATATTTGCCTCCTTTGAGGCAAGCTTCTCTCCTCTAATGCAGTCTATTAAGATTTCTCCATGTTTCATGTAGTACCTACATTACGCATGCACAGATATTATGGGTTCTCCTTGTTGTTTGAAACACCTCACAGGCTGGAAGTTTCTTTCCAATATACCAGACATAAAATTACTTCTCAATTCTGCTGAAATCAATTGATCATTTTCCATTAGGAGTTTCAAACATAAGACCCAAAGTATTCATTCATTCTATCTTTCCTCAAAGCTTCAGTTTTTTTCACCTTGGCTAACAGCAGTAGCAACTGCTAATTCTTAATCTTAAAAAAAGAAGAAGAAGAAGAAGAAGAAGGCAATGAAAGTATCAACATTTTACCTCTAAACCCTTCTGAAAGCTATGAAGACTTGCCTAATGAAATGCTCATCTAGTAATTGAATTGAATGTAACTTGAAACAAAAGCACGATCTATTAAAAAACCCTCAAAGATATTAAACCTCGTAACAAATAGCATTTAATATTCACTGATATTAAAATTTATTCTTCTTTTAAAAGCACTCTAAATAAACAACATCCAGTACAGTGCCACAGTTTAGGGATTTCTGTCTGATACTTGACGGGGTACTGTGTCATCTCAAATCATAAATGCTTACAAACCACAGTCCTTCCCCTGATGTTGTACTAAAGTTGAATACAGATTTGATATTCTGAATTACAGGTAGGAGACAAAAACAAGACTGACGCTTAAGTATGTTAATAAAAATATACGTTTTATTGTAACAAAAGGTCAGGAAAAAAGGCAGTTTGCCTTCTCTTTGTGAGAAAGTGAGGAAAGTAGCTATTTTCTGTTTCATGTGGTCAATATATCTATTTACTGACTTCAAAAGATAGAATTGTCTGTTTTGCTGAGATGCCCGAGACAGTATGCACAGTATACACTCTTTCAACAACGAGAAGAGAAATCCCTTCTTGTACTGGTATACTGCAAACTACTCCATTAAGGAAAAACAGCAAAACATTATCACAGTGGGAGCAGACTTTTCTGCTTACCTTTTGTAGAGGAATAAATAAGAGATGGAGCATTTCAGGCTCAACACCAGATTAGTCTTTACTGGGTTTGGCCTAGTTAAGTTCCAAGAGAGACATATGTTTCTGGTATGATGACCTTGTGGTTAAGTTTGGCTACAAGAAGTTCTTGCACTTGAGGAATGCTGAATTCTGAATTTTCCTCTGATGCTAAATAGCTCTCTGCCAGCTTTGGTCCTCTTTCAACTTCATTTACTTTTGTCAAGTAATATGTCACAGTTAAGAAGTTTCATGGAAAAAATAATATGAGTGAGAGCAATATTTTCATTCATAAGTAAGACTTTTGCCCAAATAGTCACCTTTTTCAATACTAACACGCTACATAGTCAACAGCAGAAAAAAAAACCACAGTGAGCCAAGTTAATATGGTGAATAAGCTGCTTCAGACTGTAGACTGGGGAAACAGGAGAGGACATAAAAAAAGAAGCTGAATATGTATATGTATGAGACTGCATAGCTTCCTCTCTAACTTTGAGGTCACAGATACAATTGATCAACTAAAATAAATCATTCTGTAAACTAGCCCATGTACCTTTTCTTCCTTTTCTTTTGCATTGTCAATGAAATAAATGTAAAGCTTACCTTTCAAAACCAATCTGCCGTAATGTCTTCTCCCATGTGGAACCTATACAAAGAGGAGAAAAAACAAACACCCTCAGTAAAGAGTCCTTACTGGACGAAGTCTCTTACTGTTTCCATTGTGCAGCTGAAATACATACAGCAAGGTGATTTTTTTCACCCCGACAGAAGTACTTGTAAATAACATCTGTTTTCCCCAAGGTGAAGAAGTGTTAAGAGAGGCTACCACCAGATGACATAACTATGGAGGGGAGTGTCAGCCTATATAACTCCCTCACACCGCAAAGCAGCCGGTGACTGCTACAGTTCACTGCAATTCCAGGGGTGGTCTCCTCTCCCTGGAGCAGCGGGATCTGTGCACAACTCCTGAAAGCCCTGAGCTGGCATCTCACATCACGCACTCTTCACATTTCAGCTTTTCATTTTATTGCAGTGTTCGCCTGACTCTTGCTGAAAGCTTTACAGCTCCTTCTGAAACCCAGCCCTTTTATTTTTCAGCAAAAGCATGAAGATGTATTTCTGCTTTATTGTTTAATCCTCCACAGTCATAAAAATGGCTGCAGTGGACTCACTCACTCACTCTTTCTCAAAATGCTCAAGAACACAGCCCAGCAAACTATTCAGCTGGGTGGATCCAGTTAGAGAATTTCTTCAGTAGTTCTCATGCACTGAACAGAACTTTTCCCCAGATTTTCTCAAAAATGCCCCTCTTCCTTGGCCATAACCAGTAGGAGACCAATTTTTGACTCCTGCTAGTTTTTTGCTTTTTATCAGTGTCATCATACACACAAGCTACAAAGAGCATAAATATCTCAAGATGTACAGGTCTGCAAGGCAAACACATAGGAGCACATGAAACTGGGTCATAGTTTGCTCGCTGCTTTTTATCACTCCTGTGGGAAATGTAACAGGCCTGTATGCAATGAAAGCAACTACAGTTCTGTTTGAATGCTTCATCATACGTAGTTCAACTGAAACTAGAGAACTGACAAGTAAAGAGAAACATAAATTAGGAAAGAGCAGATTCTCTGGGACTGACATCTAGTAGCCCCAGAGAAAGTCAAAGACAAGCAGCAGTGCTGCCCAAGTGAACTGACAAAGAAAGGAAAGACACAAAGGAAGCAACTTTAAATGTAGAGAATTTCAGCATGAAGTGCACATTGTGCAGTGAGCGCCCATATGAAGACTATAACAAAACCACAGATTAGTACAGGAAAAATAAGACATTAATATTATCAATAAGAAAAAAAAACTCTGTAGATGTTTCTCATACCACCACTGTATTTGCATTCACTTAAAGGCATCAGCTCAGAAATCAATGTTTGTAGTCTGATATTTATCAAATCTGCAACATGTTAAATATTTGCACAGGACCTAGTAGATACTCTTCATCTTTGAATTCAGGACACTTACTGAAGATCTATAATCTAAAGACTCAACTTTTAAAGAAAACTTAGGTTGCTTGCCTTTTGTTGCTGTTGGTGGTTCTTCTTTTTTTAATGCTAGCATCAGAATTATTTCTACTCAAACTTCTCAGCCTAGCCCAAGAACACTGTGGTAAATCTCTAAAGAAATAATACATTTTTCTGTACAATTTCATGTAGCGTTTGTCCCTGTATATCATAATCTGTGCAAGTAAAAACCAAAGCTAATATAACTTAAAAATTTAGAAAGACCCTTAAAAAAAACCAAAAAAACATTTCTAATGAAAATTTCAGGGCAATGGATTTTTTCTGTTCAGAATCTTTATGACTATAGCTGGTGATTAATGTAAAAACACTTTTAATTGATCCCATTCAGTCCAAAGCAGACAGGGATTTCAAGCAGGCCCATATCCAGCAGAGTACAGAGATAAAAAAAAACCTTCAAAATTGAGGTGAAGAAGGCCCTACCTTCACATTATGGAAAAAAATATGTCAAGTTCTGTTCTGGAATAACTGAACAGTGCATATAGTTTGATCAGTACCAGGAGTCTCTACTATGACAGCTGTGTCTGATTGAGGTGAGGCAAGACTTCTGCCTGCACAGCCATCCAAGACACTTTTCACTAACACTCTGCACAGATTTTTTGCAAAGAAGTCCTCTAAACACACCTTAAAAATCAGGAAAGCAAACCATGCATTCATTCAAAATATGAACACCAAAAAAATTGTATAGTACAATAAACCATCAACATTTCACTGAGATACATAAAGATCCACTCCATTAACATCTCCTTTTAAAGATTATTCTCCAATCCCATCATCTCCTGCACACTCTGGAGTACATCTTGTGTCATGGAGCACTGGTGCATCATCACTGCTAAGAAGCTGGCTGTGCCACTCACTCCACCCATAAGCACAAGGCAGGTCTGAGCAATTCTGCATGTAGTTTGTGCGCTCCTGCTGGCTGTTCAATCAACAGTTCAACAGTTTAAGTCTGAAGATTTGAAGACTGTTGAAGAAAAGAAGCTTCAATGGTACTTCTTAAAGCACAGACTAGTATTGGCATCTTTAGTCAGTGTTTCTATTCTTTCCACTGTTTTGTATACTAGTTATATGAATTTTTCACTCAGTGGCTGGCTACACTTCAGTTGCATGATATATAGAGCGTCCTACAGAAGAGAGAAAAAAAGCAAAAGAGAAAAGGGAATTGGGTCTCCACTGGTTTGAAATCATCTTTTGGCTGCAGCTGGTTAGCAGAACGCTCTTTGAATTGCATGCGGCTCCTCCAAGGCAAAGCCTGCCAAGAACACAACTAACATTTCATATTAAAAAAATATACATCTTTTTTATGGAGTCCTATTTTAAAATGTTTATGATCTAAACATTCTGTTTTAAGATTTGCCAGTTTCATTCTCAATAGTATCAACTTCTATACTGCACTAACAGCCAAAAGTAAATACCCTGAGGTAACAGCAGCACTAAGAAGAATAACGCTATTAAAAGTCTAGAAAACTTATTATTTGATTTAAACCTTTCCCAGTGCTTCCAAAACATTAAACAAGATTTAAGTCACGTAACTCTCATTAAAATCAAAACGGGAGTTTTTCACGAATTAAAGACTTGATCCTGCTCCCAAAGAAATCAATAGGATTTTGGCTATTCAGTTCAGTCTCTCTCTGCTGGGAATGTGGAAAACATTCACCTGTCAACTTTCTGCATCAGACTACTGCTACACTTCGGTTGCTAAGCTAATTTGGCTTCTCTTTGCTTTCTGTTTTTTACCACCATGACAAAAATACCAAAACTGTTTATAAGAATATCTTAATTTGGTATCCATGTAATTAAGCTTTTGTTCCAAATATTTGCTCCACAGTGCCTGACCATTCCCATCTGTTCCAAAGATTCTGTTTCACATTAACAGCACTGGCTTTAAAACTCTTCAAAAAGATGAAGTATAATGTACTTCAGGAATTATAGCTCGCATTTAATACGAACAACAGTAAAATGCACATCACGCTCACATATGAACTCTATGAAATTCTAGAATCAGCATATAAGAATATGAGATTTAATAAGATAAAATGAAAGGTATCTTTGTGAAGTGAAAAGTTGTCTTCTTTTACACATAGACTTTCATTTACATGGCAGACACGGCAAACATACATGTTTGATTTGGTTACAACTACCTTATGAATCAAATGAGAGGACTCTAATCCACTGCTAGGCTACTTCCTTTGCAAATCATGAAGTTGCCTGGCTTATAAAGTACAATAGTAGGCTTACCAAAAGCATAGTGTAATATAGTACATAAGTGATTTTCAGATACGGATGGAGGCGGCACAACTATTCTGTCGGAGCCTACTCACACTGTCTGTGCCTGCCCAGTGGAGGATAAAGCTGGCATGCCTCGTATTTCATGCCCATGCAGATATGTGATGAAAGTCCCTACAGGTCTGACTGCATACAACAATTAGTTGCAGCTCCACTACCTTCTAACTTCTCCAGAGTAGTAGAGTACAAACAAAAAGAATGGTAATTTTTGCATTTTTTTCCTCAGTATGATCTGACATAAGAACTACTACAACCTAATTGAACCAAAAAACATTTGACATTTTTCAATAAGCATTAAGTGAGCCCGTCAGAATTTGAGAAATCAGAGTAGTACGAAGACCGACAATGACTGGAACAGATGGACAAAATATCTGTAAATTACATTAACTCAAAGGTAAAGCAAATAATAGCATAGGTTTCTAGAAGTCTGTCCATCGCAAGAGTATCAGAGTCACACAGGCTCTCTGAAGAACCTACCCACGTACCAGACATAGCACAGTCACACTTAGTTCAAGGTATGGGCAGATGAGACCTTTGCAAACCTGCTGCGATATTTTAGAAACAGGTAGGTGTTTTGGAGCAGTAAAATGCATTGGTCTTTTTTCTCACATTGTAAAGGAAGAGTTTCAGAGAATTGATTTCATACAGTTAAGAATAGTCCTACCAATTTCAGAATTTTGATCTAAAGCCTGGGAGACTTACTGGGACGTTTAGTCTCCAAATCAGAAGCAAAGACAAAAACATTTTGCATATCCAAGAGATACAAAACTGTGATACAGAATACTCCAGAAACAGAAAGGAACAACCTTTCTGCTGCAGATTTCACCCTCAACTCTTTCAAACAACTTAGCAGAGAACAGCATACACGTTCACAAAGGACAGGCCAGTTAGACTAGTCAGAAACCCAATATCTGAATCCACACCCAAAATGTCTCAACAAACAGGAAGAGCAAACCAGTTTGCCCTGCCAGAGCCTTCTTTTGCTAGAGACACTTGTAGCATTTAGACCATTTGAAGTTTCTCAATTTCTTTCCTGCGGACCAGGCAATGTGGCTCTGATGTATCTTCTCCTCCATCACCTTATTACTTACAGACCTGTACTGCTAACTAGCTGAAAAACACATAACTGCAGCTGATAAAAACTGACATATTTGGAACACACACTTTTCACCAACTTCATGTGCTATTAACCACCTCTGCAGTTGCTTGCTCCAATTGGCAAACTTCTATCTCCTCTCAGAAATATTTTAGATTATATCTCCCCAAACATCCAGGTTTTTTTGTTTGTTTTTGTTTTGTTTTTTTAATCAATACAGAATCTCAGCTATTATGAAACAGATCAGAGGTTTTGAATACAGAAACGTGTGGGAGGAAACTTCTTAGTTTCTCCACTGTGCCATAGAGATAATGAACACTTATTTGTACGTTAGCTGTCCAATTGCTAGATGTTACATGCACTGTACCTCTTACAAAAATGATATTTTCTCTCTTGAAGAGGTATCAGACAATGCTACCTTAGCACTTAGCAACTACCTATTTTAAGAAACAAATCTCTTGTGCACTTCCTCTTCCTTTGAATGGAACTACCTAGGCTGCATCCTGCACTCCTCACTCTGGTATTCATCATAGTATGTAATCTGGAATAATAACACAACATTCTTTTAAGGTGACATCCTTTAATATGGCATGTTACTACTCTACTGTGCCTATGTTAGTGTTTTAATTGAGATCAGAAAAGCGTTTCTTGAGCAAATCTCCTGGCCATCTCCACTTCATATGCTCTGGTTCGCATGACAGGATTCCTTTTACATGAAATTAAACCACTCCCCAAGGACACAACTGCTGTTTTTCAACATTTAACAGGAATTCAACCAGCACGACCAGACCAGAGCTAATCCACCATAAACCCCACTTAACACACATATGGCAGGGCAGGCAGGGCCGCTGCGCGAAGTGCTCCATTCCTACCATACAGAGCTGGCAAATGCAGATGGGGCTCACACCACCGCTCCCAGTCCCAGTATGCCCCCAGAAGGACCTTCCAGTCACAGTCACCTAGGGGAAGGAAGGGGCAGGTCAAGGTATGCCCTTAGCATTTCTTTCTGGATTGTATCCCATCCACTGCAGGGAGGAGAAACTGTTCTCCTGTCCTGACCCAACATGGGGGACTCTCTTGGATGCCCCATGAGGCCACACTTCTCAGGGAACTCAGGGAGTCAGTTCTCAAAAGCAGAAACTACAGAGTATTTCATTTTGAGAACAAGTCTATGAGAATGAATAAGAAATAAATCTTGCCTGTTATGGTGTGCTGTAGAGACTAAAATCGCCAGTAATGTAAAAGTAGAGGGCCAACAGTCTAGGACACCGGCTACACGATGAAAACGTTTACTGAATACAGACCAAGTGAGAGGTCACGTTAAGAGCAAAGACCAGACATCGCAAGACTTTACTCACACTAGTTTTCAACAGGTTCGTGACTGAATAAAGAGTACAAATTTGATCCCTATGTGATAATGTTATGGGAAAGATTTACTGTGCGTTTTCTCCTGTGAGGCCAGTATCAAATTATTATCATGAGATACAAAAATGACTTTCCTATTGAAAAATAATTCTTGACTCACTCACTGTTAACTGGAAAAACAATAATAATCAAAACCACTAGCTGTCCCCTAAGGAAATTTTAATGAGCAGGAACAATTACTAATAAAAACTAAGCAGATTAGGAAGACAAAGCAAAGCACAGTAGAACTGATGGTATGCTCGTGCACATGCATGGAGTTGTCTGTTGCTTTAAAATGAATATTAAAAAGACAACAGCTATGATCAAGCTATTAACAGCTGCATCTGACATTCTTGTCTTCCAGCCTGCAGCTTCCCTGGAGCTCTGGGAGCCCAGAAGGATCAGCAAAACTTTCAGATTGGGATGCCAATGTGGATCCTAAAAGCAGTTGCTCTGTAAGCCCAACCTCTATTCTTTCTTTTGATCCTGATTAGCACCAGAACTGGGGGTAACAGGGAAAACTGTTATTAAAATTCATCAGTTAACTGAAAGTAGGTAACCTGGCATGAAACAATCCCTGGGATATATGGGATCCAGCATCTTGCTCGTCAGACTATGCCAAATGGAGGCAGGGACAAATCCAGCTCACTTTGGGTGAGGGTAAGACTAGTGCCTTTGCCTGGTCCACAGCCTATAGAAATAACTGGAATGATTTGCATCAAGTTTGTGGATTTTGATAGTTTGGCTGAAATTGAATCAAATAGGAATAAGGATTAGTAACAAAAATCCTACTTATCGGTAGCATAAACTATAGTTATTTTTTCTACCCCATTAATAAACTACTGATCAGACAAAACAGGTAATGTTCTGCAGATGACCATTTCAAGAAAATGGAAACAGAAGGCAAGTTTCCTTTATTCATTAAATACAGGGGGCAAAGCTTGCTTTAAATGTGAAGCTTATGTGTTTTGTATAAGAAGCACACGTTATATTTTATAAGCAAAGATGACTTGGTAATTATACAGCAGAGGAAAAAAAAAACAAGCAACAAAGAAAAGCTGTGACAGCATGTTTGTTCCTCTGTGCCAGATCTGCTTGAAAGATCTCCAGTTAATAACTTCTATTGAAGTTGGATAAATGTCTGCGCATTAAAAACAAACAAACAAAAAAAAAACTGTTTCACAAGGATTACAGGTTTTTTTGAATATCGATATTGACCTTTTCTGTTTGCTTAGATACATGAAAGCCACTTATATGCAACCATCTCTTGCAATACACACATTTAAAACCACACTTATTTGAACTTCACGTAATTTCAAATTTGTTTCCTGAATGAGACAGCAAACAGCAAAACCCACAGCAATACAAAGTGTTTGGGGAAAGTGCTTCAGATAAAACTTGAGATAAATAGTAAATAGAATGTTTTTTGTTTAAATAATTTGTTATTTATTTATTTCCTCTAATGGTCGGTGCTCTAAAATAACCAGAATTCATTCTGCCAACTTTAACAATTTTTTTTAAGTAGGCCTGATCCCCTTCCTCATAAGAGTGTAACTACTGAAAAAAAAAAAGTCATAGAATCATTAAGATTGAAAAGACCACCAAGATCATCTAGTCCAACTGCCAGCCCATTGCCACCATAACGATTTTGCACATTGTGCAAAGCAAAACTCTGCAAGACACCAGCACAAACTCACCTCACGGGAGTAAAGAAGAAAAGAATCAGGTGGCATAAATATAATCAGTCTCTTATAGCAGAAAAAGGCTTCGGGGCTCTGAGGACAAGTCTCAAAGGGAGATGAGATTTTTTTTTTTTTTTGCCGTTGCCATGTGTACGATCAACAGATGTACAGTTAGCAGGGCAGTGTAGTTAGGATGATATTTTACAGGTTTGTAATTAGAAAGATTATCATGGTAGAAAAAGATAATAAAAAATAAATGAAATGCTCACCCATGTCCTAGGCTTACAGTAGAAAACTCCAAAGAGAGGGATCTCCAACCAGAGATCCTTCTTCAGTAGCCATCAGCCCTTCAATGGGGTCTAGGAGAGGTGCAGCCAGGCTCCACCCCTTCCGGTCACACATCTGAATTACCCTCACCTGTGCTCCCGAGGCTGACTCAGTCCTTGACTCAGGTGATCAATCAGGCCATGATTCAACAGTTCCCATACACTGTGGGAGATGTCAACCTCAGCTCAGAGAGGCACAGAGTTTAAGACCATCAAAGTTATACTCCAGATCTTTGGAAAAAAGGCCAAATAATAACTAAATGGGCCTTTTTCTTTCAAATATGGAAGACCAGCTTTTCTTTGATTTTCAAAGTCAAAGCAAAAGAATTTAAAGAAAACTTGTAGTAAGTTTTATTTTTCATAAACCTGGAGAAAATGAGATTTGTCTCCATTTTTGCTGGCAGAGAAATTCTCTCCTCTCTCACCCCAACCAACAGTGCTCTGTCTGCTAAATAGCATCGTAGAGGCAAGGTTTTCACTTCAGAGCATAATTGACGGGCATGCTTCCAATTTACAGAGCTACCCTCTGCTTAGTTTTATTGTAACATAATATACTGTTATGAATTATAATGTCGACCTAGTTTCCTGCAGTGATGAATGTGTGTAACGTGCCAGCCCAAGGAATTTACTTTTCATTGTCTCATTTTCTCTTTTCATCTCATCAGAAGAAGGGGGAGTTGGCTCTTTCCAAATTCTGTAGCATAATCACAGGGGAAGGGAAAGAAAATATAAAAAGTATGTCTTTAATAGCACATCCATACACAAGAAATTATGGACAAGAGAAATAAGCATCAGAAACCAGGAAATTGTGCACCGAAATAGGAGTAGCATTAAAACAACAGAGAATCAGCATGCTAGCGGTAGTGTCTTTGACTCCGCTAACATTTTGTCATGCATGCCTTTTCTCTGAAATTGCTTTTTTTGAGTACATTTCTTTCTAAAGATAATAAGGAACAATTTCATGCATGTTTGCTTGCAGAAGAACATGCGCACTGTGTGATGAAGGCATCAGCACACCAGTAGGACTGAGGAACTCCCCATCTTCAAATTATTAATTAAAAAAAAAATCTTTCAAAAAACGTTTCAGTGGCTAAAATGACAGTAGGTACAAAGAGCTGAAGTGACATGGGAAGAATGATATCCAGAATAAAGCTCAGAAAACTGGCTCAAGAGGTGTACATCCTCAGCCCAGTACCTTTTATATAGAAGAAGAAAATAGGACTTTCAAACTCTCTTTCTGTTTGTTTGTCACTAAGTGAAGACCTCAGTGTCTGCACAAAGCAGCAAGACATTTGGGGTATGAAATCTTAACCATTCCCTGAGACCTCTTCATAAGAGAAAGTCAGATCTGGAAGGAAGGGTTTCTCTGAGCACTAGCATGAAGCAGACAGATTCATGTTGAGAGAAACCTCAGAGAAACCAACACCTGGACTGTATCTCCTGC
The DNA here is from genome assembly GCF_016699485.2 of Gallus gallus. Taxonomy (NCBI): domain Eukaryota; kingdom Metazoa; phylum Chordata; class Aves; order Galliformes; family Phasianidae; genus Gallus; species Gallus gallus. Next base: position 97,477,603 of record NC_052533.1, on the reverse strand, counting down.
AACTTCTTCCTCTGCACACCTGGAACAATTGGATTTCTCTTACCCCAATCCCAGGGACTGAGCATCACTCACCTCTTCCCTGCTCATGCTCAGTGAAATAATCAAGAACAAGCAACAGAGATGCCTAGAAAGATTTCAGTGAGAAGCAATGCTATGTGATTGCATTCAGTTTGGTCTATAATAGACTGTGGGATTACATCCAGTGTATTAGCAGATCATTTCCCAACACTTAATTAGTTTTCATTAGGATGCCACAAATAGCATGAGCACAACCAACAAATTAAAGAAATCACTGGGTTGCCTAATCGTGTTCATTTTTAACAGCAGTCTGTGATATCTGTCTTGATGCTTCAAGAAGTTTACAAATAGTTTGATCTTTCTACAGTGACATTCTTAATAAGGAGTATTAGAAAGAAATTACTCCTGCTTTGTTTGTCTATATCTAATCCTTTCCACATAAAATCAACAAAAGAATTGAGATGTACGCCATTCTTATGAGCTAATAGATGACAAGAGTAGTTTCACACTTAAAGTGTGGTTACTTAGCCTTCACTGGAACACATTTTAATTAAGGGTTCATAAAGGCATTATGAGAGTTGTATCGTTTTAGTAAATACTGAAGAGGATGATGAGTGGTAATAATTTCCCACTCAGTGGGGATTTTTATGTTACAGAAACCATGGGCAGTTGAGACGTGTGACTCTCAAGTGCATTTTTAAATGGTATATTTTATTTATTTATACGCTACATGGTTGCCTTTGGAAGCGACCTCATATCAGGTCTAATAGAGAAGGGACAAACAGTACACTGTACTGTTCCCTCCCCCTCAAATATATATGGCCAACAACAGCAGTGTTTCAAAACTAGTGCCAACTGGCTTATTTTCCAGATGTGAAGAACTGGAAAGTCCCGCAGTAGGATATTCAGGTGATGGAGCACAGGTGCAATCAATTCTGTTAAAGTGGTTTATAAAATATCTCCAGGGGTATAATAGATATGGATTGCTGTGCTCCAAAAATGCTATAGTTTAAGATCTATGACTTGCATGAAGGCTATTGGCCCAATTTCTGAAACCATTTCTCTCATCCCAAACATTTCTTGGTATCAATTTAAAAAACAACAACATCAACAACAAAAAAAAAAAAAAAAAAAAGAAAAAAAAAGAAAAAAAAGAAAAAACCCAACCTATTTATACTGAACATACAAACCAGAGCATCTTGGCAACATTTTCAGCAAGGCACAAAGTCTGTCAGAACTTCTCATCTTTGCCATCTGGAACACATTAAGTATATTTTATGTAGTTGCACATGGGAACTATTCACAACAGTTGGGGACACTGTACCCACTAGAGGCTGAAAGAGAAGCAGAGGTGGAGGAGACAAGAATATACTCAGTAGGAAAACAGGCTGAAACTCATAAAAGGGATCAGTTCCTAACAAAGAAGTAGTCACGTAAAAAAGCTGATTTATATTAGAAATATATGTAAATGCCTCATCCTGCAGTCTACCACTAAACTAAAATTAATTTAATCATATTTTATCTGGAGTGACTTTTTAAATAAGACACTCTGTATGAGAAAAAATATTCAACTCTCAGTCCAAAACCAGTACAGCACTCCTAACGACTATTCTGGACAGGAGATTTAGGTTCAGAAATAAAAAAATTCTTTGCATCTCACTTAGTTGTGTTTCTATTTCATTTCAACACTTTTGTACTTTTTTTTTTTTTAAGTCAGTCAATGTAAAGTAATAAAAACACACTGGGGCTTTCAGTATTACTTCATCCAGCTTTAAAAATATTTTCTACTGTAGATTTCCTGAAGTTTTTACATGTTTGACATCATCACTACACCTGCATGTGACAGAAGGCAAAATGAGACCTAACTGATCCTGCTTATGGGAGAAAAGAGTTCTAAAGAAAAAGGCACAAGGCTCCACAGGTTAATAATTAAGCACAGAGAGATACAAGAAGGAATCAGTTAAAAAAATGCTAAAAACTCCTGGATGAATTATTGACCTTGAGTATCTGTTATTAATCTTCCTAGCTTTGTTTGTGCTTGTAAAACAAGGCCCATCTCTTTGTGTACTGTTTAAAGGTTTACTAGAGATATGCTGATCTGAACGTGTACCATGTTCCTATGCAGTACAGAACTGATGAGATTTACAGTACTTCAGCAAAGGCTTTGGCTGGGTACAGTCAGCCCAGGATATATCTGAGCATCAGCATTTATACAAACAGTCTATGCACTGTCCACTGCTGCAGTGTAAATCAAACATGGAAACTACTCTCACAGACATGGTTAACATCAGTATCCTCATTGAGGGAACAGAAAATTGCATCACCAGACCAAGTACTTAGAAAATTAAAACCAGAGGAACCACATGGAGTAAAGTAGATCTGTAACATATGATCTTTTCAGAGGATTCAGAAATCTGTTCTCTGACATATTATTTGGAAGGTTCCAAACCTTCCAAAATTTGCACAGATTTTAAAAAATTTAGATAAGTGTCAATTTTACAATAAATTTCATTCATTCTTATGAATGGAATTAATCAATATTGGTGTATGGCTCGACAAATATTCAGTATAATAAATATTTTTTTCCACTACAATCTAGACTAAAAAAGCTCTGATCAAAAGCAATTACTTCTTGATGGATATTTGGAGGCCCCTGTGAAAAATTTCTGTCTGTCAGTGTATTTTGTAAAATGCCATTTTTGCTGTCCGTTATGTATACCAGAAAAGGCACCAAAAAGTAAAAAACGTTACTGCTTGGCTTTGCACATCTGAATGGCACTCATTCTTTTCCTCCACCACCTGTGCTGCTCAGCCCAACCTCAATATTTCAGCTGCATAGAGGAAGGGAAAATGCGGAGTCTTCACGTTACTGTCTTGAAGCATTTTTCATGTCAGAAACCCAGAAGAGCCAAAAGCCTCGAGGCAGTAAAGCCAGACTTTCTGAGGAAACACACTGGGAAACCCTGAGAACAATCCACAAACATCAAGCGACTCCCACAGGAAACACATCACTCTGTTAATGTTGGATGTACAGGGAGACATGCTGGATGTATATATGGAGCTCAGATGATCTCTGAGGTCTCCTCCAACCCATGTCATTCTATGGTTCTATGACATGTCTATTTTCTGTATTCCTATTCTCCACCTCCTTCCAAGGCCAAGGATGTTGATTTGGTCACAGTCCCTTCACTACTCCAATATGTGGTATAACTGCCGAAGAGGAGCTGTATTCAGACTGCTCAAGAATTGCTTCTGTCTCAAGAGTTAAAGACTGACCATTCCAACTAAAGAAAAAGAAGTAATAAAAAATAACCACTTCAAAACTATTTATGTACAAAAAGTAAAATAAAGTAGAAGCCCTGCAGGTTATTCATTATTAATCCCACTTACTTTCTCATATGGTATTAGTTATGTGTTACTTGAAATTTTGGAGCAACTTCTAGTTTTAAGTAAATATCTGCTCAAATTAAAATTAAGGATTAATTTGGGGAGAGATTTTAGACTTCAAGTAAATTTTTTCCTATTAGTGCCTCATAACAAAGTAATTGTTGAATTAGTAATACATTTGTCAATGCTGGTAAGTAATTATAGGTAATATATATAAAACAAATTACTGCTTCGTTTTAGAATGTAAGTAGTGAAAGTTCGGCATGAGGTTCTAATTATCTACCGAACATGAGTCATGCCAAAACCAGTGGGACAAATCATATCTTAACTCCTAATGCTAATGTGACCCTGCTGAATATGGCTTCCCTACATTATGGCACCGATCCTGAAAGTGTAGCACACTGTGGGATTTGTACAGGTGCAGCAGCTGGCTCGTATTCCCAAAAAGTCGAAGGGTGAGGGTGTGAACTGCAAAATGAGAACCACTACAACAAGCCAGCTGAAGGGATTCAGCTCCAGGGACCGGAGCTCTAGTGGGAATAACTAATAGTTTCTTCTCTACACCAGGGTGAGCACACTATGTTAAAAATAACACCCAGCATTACAAACTTATCTGCAGAGAGAGAAAAACCACAGAAGAATGAGCAACTGTTGGTTGACAGCTTTTCAGATATGAAGTACAAAAGATGCTAGACAGCCCCAACTCTTACTAACACACTGTCAGCAATGAGAAGGAGAAAGGCAGGCAAAGAAGATTTTTAGAAAGCCCATAATTCAGGGATTTTTCTGCAGTGCAGCCACTCTTCAACAGTGTTCGAGGAGTGATGTGGGTGGTATGGGCAAACATGCTGAATGAGCTCTGAACTTTGAAAGGTGATCAAAACTTTCTATTATGCTGTATGCCGAAAAGTAAAAATGAAAACTTGTCAGAATGCAATCTGACTCGAATATTGAATTTTACAGGAAATGGAGTAGAAATAAATGCATAAAAGGAAAATTAAAGGGCATTTTCTTATATTTCCAACACACACATCAAAGATAAACAATAATACAATTTTTGTATTTTGATTTATGCACAGGTTCTTCAGGGGTCTAAACTTGTCTTAAGGTATCTTGTATTTAATGCATTCCTGTGCCAGGAACCCAATTCTCTAAACACTTCTACAAATTCAAGGAAGATAACTTTTCTTATGGATTTGCCAGCATCAGCAATGTCTAAGAGCCAGGTAGCAGTGGGAATCAGCTGGGCTGGGGGCTGTAAAAGTACAGAAATGCAAAGACAGCACTTGCCTTGAAAAATCTGCAGTCCAAGACACAAAGACTGAGGGAATTGTTAAGATACAACACATCAGGAAAAGCAAAGACAAAAAGAGGGTCTGTTATATTCAGCTGGGGTGCAGCAATGAATCTTATGTTCATGAACAGGGTTCTGCAGCTTCTTCTCTTTTCTCAGCTGGAAGATTCTCTTCAACCAGCAGCTCACAGAGAGACTTTCTGCCTCCTTTTCTATCAGACCCAAAGATTACCTATATTTCTCAGATACTCTTCCTCCTTCTTTTCTCTTCGATGATGGCCTGATAGAAAAATAAGATGTTGGGTGTTGGCTATGCCCAGGAAGATGTCCTCTGCTTGCACGCAAATCCCACAAGAGAGAGAAATAACAAGCAACAATTTATGAATTAGTGTATATCACATCTCTCCCTGTCTCCATCCAATTGTCTCTGTTACTGTTGGAAGACACTGAAGAAGAGAAATTGTTTTACAACACTTTATGATTCCCAGGAGCCCTGAACCTTGATACATGGAACCTTGCGTGTGCCCAACATGTAACAGAGCTCCTGGATGTTGGAAATGTTATCTTGACATCTTCTGGAGTGAGCTGTTGGCATGCATGCCTGATAAAAGTGGGTTTGTCAAGCAGCAATATTAGGATTATGAGAGTCAATTTAATACTAAAACAGCTACTTATATTTTCAAGAGATTCTTTCAGTAACAACAGAGAGAGGCCATGCAAGCACCGGTTTTTTACATGACAAAACAGTTAGCAATAGCACTTGCACTTCTGCAAGAAGGGCCAATGTTGGGAAACCTCCTGTCAATCTCAGGAAGCACGTTTAGAAATGTAAGCAAAAACAGAGATGATCAGGACAGAAAAAAATAAGCATCCAATTATTGTAACAAAACAGATGTCTGTAACCAAAGGACCTGGGAGGTCTACAGAGGATATGTGTGGAACCAGAAGAGGAAATCAACTGAAGAAATCCAAATATATCATGTGAAGATACTTTGGACTAACTGAATATAGATGCATCCAGTGAATGACATTTCAGTGGAAGATGATTTATGCTTGGCATATTGGTAAAGCAATTAGACCATTAAGAAAATCACATTAAATGACAAGAAGTAATAATGGCACAGTTTAATACAAAAGGAGCTGATTTTTACAGATAAAAAAAGAAACCATAGCCTGGTTTCTGCATTTTCAGGCTGTATAGCCATTGGATCCTACTGTACACTGTACATCCTGATACACTTGTCACTGCACTGTCCTACTGTGACCAAACACAAATGAGAAAATACTCTCGTAGTAAAGTTTGTATCTGATAAAAACCAAATAAGCTGAGAAAGGCCAATTAGTCACCTGACAGAGGGATGGGAAACTGACCCTGGAGAAACAACTATTGGGTCTGATGTGCTGGGATCAGCACCTCATGGGACCAGGTGTGGTTTCTGGCACACTGACAGCTATCAGTAAGTGAACTGTGGAGAAAGAAGCCAGAAGGACCTCCACACTGATGCCCTTCAGTACAAGAGTCTTGCTGGATGTGACAGACTGAAGGGGAGATCTGCATGAAGAGCCTTGAGACAGCTCTCACTTTTACTGAACATCCTGCAGGCACCAATACAAGTACTATGGTAAAAAAAACCACTAGAAAGTGGGTCACCAATTCATTAATTTTGTTATGCTGATGGATAACATAAAGTATTTACTCACATGCAGAAAACTTTCGCCCAAAGGCTGGCAGGCAAGATGTGCTGACTGGTTAACCATAAGATGTAAAAGTTGTCTCTGCACATGGATACTTGAAAATCTTATTCTCCCAGCAACTGGTCAGTCTTATGCACCAAGGAGTACTGACTCTCCATGGCCTCACCAATCCTGAATTAAATATGTTTTTCTTCAGGCACCTGGACGTAGATGCACAGCAATGATGATATCCTCTAGCAACATTTAGTCTAATTTATTATGTCCTGGGGGTAATAACATAAAAGCAAGCATCATGCTTGATCCTGGTCCTTGTTGATGGTATTTTAAGAGGATCTCAGAATTTTGTTTTTGATAGGTATTGAACTTCATCTTAGTTGTCACTCAAAGCTTCCTGTAAGGGTTTTAAAGGTGTTTCTATGTTTCATCCTCATCTTTGCCTTTCTGCAGAGGACACAGTAATTGAGAACTTCCACACAGTTTCTGGAAGTGTCAGAAAAAAGTTGGTAGTAAGCTGAATGAATTGTCACAGACACCAAGGACAATAACTACAAATCAATATGTCTTGACTGAATGCCGATTTTGAAACAGAAAAGCAACATCTACTTCCTGAGAGAGCAACAGAAGAGAGAGATCAGCCACAGTATTCTCCCAGAATAGCACAGGGCATGGGTGAAGACAGACAAATGCTTCTAATGTAAGATGTTTTTAGCATGAAACACATTTAACAAACGTTCAAACAGGAGCATCAAGTGAGATACTGTCACAGCAATTAAAATGAATAAGCAGGTGAAATAGGTGAACATGTGCAAACATATGAAATGTATGTGAAAACATACATTTGAGCCATCCATGTCAAAGCCCCATTATTTGACTCAACTCTGCACAAAAAAGCACAGGACTTCCCGTAATAGAGATCATCATTCACAGCCTGCCCAAACACTGGGAAATATCCAGGGAGATTATGACCTAACTATCCACATCCTGGACTAAGAATTTCCCAAAAAATAAAAAAAATTAAAATAAAAAAAATCTACTCACATTGTTATTTATACGGAAATATTACCCAACTTCTCTACCACTTCTGAGTTCCAAAATACACTAATCATCTTCATAGGAATGTATTATTTATTTCATTTTAACAACTTTCATATACAACCTCCAACTGAGAAAGGGGTGATGAACAAAAACTTTTTAGTGTGAAGAATCTAAGGAGTGGAATGCTCCTGATGGGTTTGATTTACATCTGAAAGGATGTAGCATCAGCATTTGGAAATTGCCAAAGTCTATACTACCCTCTCCAAACTCGAATTTTGCAGCTCATAAATCTTTTGGGATAATATAACAGCTTGCTTTGCAGTGTATTCTGCACCCCATATGCTAGGGGGTTGGGTTTTATTAGTATTAATAGTGAACTGTAAAATTATATAAAACTTTGTGAGTACAGACCCAAATATGGAGGATATTACCTCAGAATTAAACACATCCAAAAAAAGATACAACTCCAGGGTGAAAGTAGCTATTAGTACCACAAGCAGTGCAAGCAGTATAAACCAAAAAAACCATCTGTAAACATTGGATGACTTTGGCAGTGGCCCTAACTCACAGAAGAGAACATGACAGCGACTCTTTAGCTCAAGGTTTCATAGATTGGCCTGAGCTGGCTTAGCAGAGATGAATGCAGTCACTGTGCGATCTATCGAAGGCACTGAATGAAAGGAAGCAGAGCAAGTGAGGAATATCTCCCCATTTTCCATAATCTGTGGATTGGGCTTTTCTTTCTTTCTTTCTTTATTTCCTATCTACAAAATCAATACCCTACTAGCAAACCTGAGGAGACCTGGCAGAAAGGCACACAAAACTGGTATTTACTGTTTCAACAGCTGCATTACTGTATAACAGAGTATAACTTCTGTACAAAGGGATAAAAATAATTGAATTTCATATTGGCGAAGATATTTTTTTCTTCCAAAATAACAGAACTGATAGTTCAACCGACTTTTGAGAAGTCTTTGAAATCAGGAGCTGCCACAAACCACAATCTAAAAAGTAAGATTTTATGCTTTTCTCTAAGAAAACGACATACTGAAACACAGATGTTAATTTTTACCTTTTGATTAATTCACCAGTTCGATGCAACATATATTTTCAACTCCTGCAGCTGCTGTTTTATAGCCTTTCATGCAGCTTAAAAAAAAAAAAAAAGGCAAAAAGTGACAGGAATAACTGAGAGCTATGAAGAGGAGGAAATGAGATATCATTTTCTTATTGTTATCCAGAATGACATAGGTTAGATGTAGAAGCCCATCTTTGACTTTTTCCAGATGTCTGTGGAATCGTATCAGTATTCCAGCTTTTCTTTATTTGATGGGTATTTTTGTGAAATTCTTTGTTCAGGTTTTACTTTTGTTTTGTTTTGATTTTCAAATCACATGAGTGGATTTTGACAGCATTTCAGCTGGGGCATGAAATGTTACAAAAATAATTTTAAATTTCGTGTATCATAAGCATTGCACAATCTAATTTGTAGAAAGGCTGTTGAGAGGACAGGATGGTAATGAGCAGGTGGTATTTCGCTCTCAAGGCAATGCAGTTTAATGAGCTGAAATTTATTTTGGTTAAAAGTCCTCATAAAAATACAATACCATGAGATTACAGTAGCAGAAGATATGGTCAGTCCTGCTTGTTTGGTCTACTCCTAGGCAGAATCATGGCTCATATTATAAGCCAACAAGGCAAATTTGATTGCAGTTATCTCCAAACATTTACAAATCACTTAAAATTCTTAGTGGCACTTTGAGGTGGGTTTAACAGTGAAGGGTTTATTTGAACCAGTGCCATGACTGAAACAATTATTCCTGTACGTCATTTTCCTTCCTCAGATTTTGCTGGGGCAAGAGATGCATGAAGAGCAGCCCTGAGAACTGCTCTATATTAAGTCCACTATAGACCAAATCAGAGACTGGTGGACAATATGCATGCAAGCTTCCTTTCTTCATGCATTCCCCCCTCCCAGACATTTCCCTTTTCACGGCTACTGAGCATCCAAGAAGTGCCCACTCAACAAATCACTTTTGCTTAATATCTCCCTTCTGCAGAAAACTGATTTACTGCTTGACAGAATGTAAGTTCTGCAGATAACAATACTGCAATTGTTTTCAATTTGATAACCTTAAGAACCACTTACTTCTTTATTTTTTTAAACCTCAAAGTACTGCATCCCTGCAATCTTGCCTGTTACAGCTCTCTGCACCTTTTGGAAGTGCTCATTTTTAGAGTTGGACTCAATGAATTCTTGAGGTCCCATCCACGCCCTGCAATTCTGTGACAAGTTCAGCCAAGGAAGCATTACTCTCCTTGTCTTCCCATCTCAGTGGTACTTACTGTTTTTGTAAATTTGGGAAATTTCATGACATTCAATTTTATTGGTGAGAAAACTGTGCTGAAATCCTCCCCTCCGCCCCCCCGAGCCCAACCCCTCAGCTTAGCTAGGTTGGCTAATTAGGTAATTCAATTAGCTTGATTCCTGAAATTGCATGGGTTGCCATTCAGTACTAAAATTTAATAATCACAGAAAGCTCCTGCTGTAAGGAATGAAGCCCCTGAAAATGAAACGTGTGCATGTTTATATAAACAGAAAGAAACAAATTCAATTTGATAGCAGTTTAAAGGTATCTCTTGTCCCATTCCCCACAGGGGTGATTTTTAGTGTTTACTCTTATACTTTATTCTTAGCCAAACGAATATCAGATAGCTCAAAATATGCTGAAGAATTACCACAAAATAATAAGAACTGGTTAAGCAGCAGTGTTCTGAACCTGCTGAACTGCTGTTAGCACAACAGCAACTTCAATCATTATTAGTTTTTGTTTTGTTTTTTACTATTGCAGTATTTGTCAGTTGCAGTTTGGGAGAGTCTCTAGCTCACATCTGCATGAATATATTAAAAAAAAATAAAGGTTAGCCACAAAAAGCAGTTTTTCTCTCCTTTACATTAAAACACACAGAAAAAGTCCAGACTTATAAATAAGGCTTTCAACAGTAGGTCTTGTAATTCCACAAGTTTTATAACGCAGCTGTGTTTAATTAACACTGGGCCACCACACCCTCCAGATGGAAGATTTTGAGGACCATTAAAATCCAGCCTGGCACCTTGACTAAGGTCTGTGTTTCTAAGAATGATGGTTGGTTGCTAGACTCTACAATAGAGTCTCTTCTGGGTGTAATTTGAGACCTTTGATGTTTCTCTGGTGGAGATGGGAACGTGAGTTCTCTCATGAAACATCACATTATTCACAGATAAACCTGTGAGGTCTAGAACAAGCAAGAAATTCTTGGAACCTGCTGTGAGGCCACGTGTGGCACTGCCAACAAACTATAGGGAAACAATCCATACTCAAGTCACAATCTGCTGGCTCTAAAGGATTAGATAAATCATTCTCTTACATTTCAATATTCTTAATTTGTGTGCCAAAATGATTTTATCTGGCTATATGAAGTTTCTTGGCCATAATAATTTTATAGGTAAAGTGACTCACAAACCAAAAAATGCATGAATTGTTAGCAGTTCTTATCACTGTGTCCTTTTTTGCTGGGGGCTGGCTGACTTCTTTTGAAATGTCTGATTCTATACATAATAGACATAACTGATAGGGCTCTTAAATTCATGTACTCTGAGTTACATTACTCACCGTATCCTTTAGAAAATGATTAAAGTTCTGTTTTTATTAAGAATGGCCTTTTTCCTCTTTTAAGAAGTACAGAAATAAACTGAAGATACATCACACAAAGCCTGAGCAAGCTCTCATCAAACACTTGTGCATTAGAGAACACTTACCGATATTCAGCTCCTCCAGTTTTAAAATAGGTTTTTGGTATCACTGTATTTGGAAATGAAGTTCATTCTCCGGTCACTGGACTTTGAAAAACAGTACTCTACTTTCCTTATTTCTAGACACAAAAATATGATCACAGTTTTCTCATAAATTCTTTTCATTTATTAAGATTTTCATTGATGCCATTGAAGGTCTTGATAGTTATAGTCTAGATTATTACTATAACAGCTCTGAAATTCAGTTTATTGATTCTTTTAAATTTCTAAAAGAATGTGGTATGAGAGAATTCAGTAGTAAGCATCAGATGGATGGATGGAAATGGTGCAATGCTACTGATTTGGTATCAGGAAAATGCTAGACATCTAATGAAATAAAAGAGCAACATTTAAGACTGAAATAAAGTCTTCTCTTCTGAACTCACCTAACAAGTTCTCTTCCTTCCAAAGATTTGAAAGGTATTTTTCTTTCCTCTATGAGTACTAAGGAATTTTACTTATTTATTTTGCCCTGTGTTAAATGCAAGCATGACAGATGCACTGCACATTGTTTATGCAAAAGTGGTAAGGTACGGTGCCTCCTCACATCCTTTGTGGTTGTTGATTCAGACATACATCTGGCAGAAATTGAAGGAAATTTTAAGGTATTTTCCATTTAGAAGTGGACTCAAAGCATGCAAGTTCGTTCAGCATTTGACCCAGAATTTGGGCTGATCCTAATACACTGACACAGGAGAGCCCACCAAAGCACTGCAAGTCCAAGCCTGTGAAGAAAACTTTTTCTCCCCAGATGTCTCCATGCTATATTATATGAATGACATCCTTTTCTTTGTTTCATGTGGTGATTTATCTTATACCACAGATTTCACGCAACTGCTCGGTAAACCCAGTCCATTCTACTGATGTTAACCTTGGGTCAAGACCTGCCTTTTGTCCGGAGCAACCTTCAGTCTGCATTGCCACCCACAGGCAGGACAGCTCACCTTGTAGCTGGGACATCCAGCTTGGGACCCATTCATGGCAGAGCTGCTTGGGTCAGCAGCTGTCATCATCTCAACTCAGATTTGCCATTCCCTTCCCAGGTGAGGCCCACAGCACAACGCCAACACAGAGCATCATGAGGCATGGCAGGCTCAAACCCAAGGGCTTGGATCCAGGCACAAAAACCTGCTCCAGGTTACAGTGTAAATGCATACAAAGCCTCACAGCATCACTGTAGCAAATAAGAGTTTCTAGAAATACTCAAAATGATGAACAATAGGAAAAGATGAACAACACGCTATTTCCAAGGATTTATCTCATGCTGAAGTGAAATTATTTTCAGTGGAAAGCATTTGTCTAAACAGTGTTCAACACACAAATATATGGTGTTCTGTTCCTGCACAATAACTCCAAAAGAATGCCACCTAAAATATTTACCTTACAGTGATTTGGATTATCTGCAAGGGAACTTTTCAACATGATGCCCTACATCAGCACAGAGATGCTGGGTGCTATAGCACTACAGCGTTGGTCTTACTACTCACTACTACAACAAAACATTGCAGATGATCCAAAACAACCCCAGAAGAGTAGTGTTGGCATGTGAGGTCTATCTCTGCAAAAGGACATACAGCCCTGAAACCGACCGTGTAAGTAGCCTGCTTCTGACTTTCCTGGACTTCAAAACCTTTCTGAATACGGAACCAGACTTGCCAGTAATTTGGGATTTAAAAGTAGCTTCCATTGCATTCTAATGAGATTTTCATAGGAGGCTCAAGCATATAATTAGTTGATAAACAACAGAACAGCTACTTACAAAAACATACAAAGCTCCTTTTCACACACTGGCTTCTTAATTTACCAAGAGAATTGACTAAGAATACAAATAAACAAGAGCTACCCTTCTGCTTTGCTTTCCCCTATTGTGTTATGTTTTATTGAGCGTTTTCTCCCTCAAAGCTGGCCTTGATCCTCCCACTTTTTTCTTTTTTCTTCTTCTTTTTTTTTTTTTTTTTGAGACATGGCAAAGAAAACTGCCCAAGTCAGCATCACAGTGTTAGCAGGTCCATTGGATTTTTCCCTTGGTGGACCATCAGCACACCTTTGGAAGCACACCAGTTTCAGAAACAATCTACATGCTGCACCCAGTGGCTTCCCAACAATAATCTCCAATGCAGATCTGACTGTCAAAAACACAAACTCTATCTGGCAGTAAGAAGGATCAACTCTATATCACATAAAATTTTCTGCTTCAGTCCAAACATTTCATAAAACTTCAGCCAAGGTTTCAGTCTGTACTGATTTTTTATCTTACTCTGAAATTGTCTGTTTGTACTGACACGTGTCACAGTGTTAGTTATCACAGAAATCTGATGTAGATCATGAGATACAGTACCGGGCTTATATTTAGCCAAGAAAGTGTGCTGTGATGCATGAAACAACCTCAAAGCATGCAGCACAATTCCTCTTCCACTACATCAGGAATACAGAGAGAAGAATTATAAACTCTGAAATCAGTTTCAGACAAAAACCCAAACAAATAGCCTTTTGCAACTCATGTCACGTTCAGGGTGAATAGTTTCATGTCAGGAAAACAGTGAATTTGTATGTACGTAACCTGGAGCACAGGATTTCTTTCTCTTTCTTTTAATAATCTTAAAGGAAAGTATGAGAACACTAAAATCATTCCTGCATAATTATATACATTGTGCATAAGGCATTATATGTCAGCGCTGAAAAAAAATATGTTCAGAATATTGCTGGATTTTCACATAGCAGCATGCAAGTCTAGAAATAAAGATGCAATAAGTACAATGAACACCAACTTTCTGAACTGTTATGCACTAACACCCCTTAGGAAATTAAGCAGGACTTATCATACATGCCTAAGAAGCAATTACAGAAGCTTCTGTTTCCTCAGTCATAAATTTCCTGGCTGCATAAAGTTAAACCAGAAGTGCTGAAGCAATGCTGACATTGTACGTACTGAATTAAAGTGAAATTGACTTTTATGTGCAGAATAAACTACTGTAGCTTTTTTCTTTCTTTTTGGTCATGAATAAAAAATCTCACAGTAAAACCTTTTCCTGATTAAAAGTTTATCATAGGGTGTGTTCCACATGATCTACTGCATGATGCTATAAATTCTTGACTCTTGGTAAGACTGAAGCAACAGTCAGAAAACCTTATTGGTAATATTGTACAACCACACACCTTTCTAAGATCTTGTATAATTACTGGATTTGTGCCAATATAACTTGATCTTACAGTGATTTTCACAGATAGACATTCTTTTTAGTCCTGGATTCAGACACTGCACATCACCTGTGCAAGAAACAGCACACTACGAAACCAGAGAATGACAGGAACCATACCTACTTTATTCTTTGTGTCAAGGCTCCTGCCTTTCTGTCATTTGTTAGGTTTTCAGGAGTAGGAGGACTGCTCCGAAAGTAATGCCTCCTATTTTTATGTCGGCCCATGACATCTCAGGCAGATGTTGGCAGGCATGGCAGTAGAGGTTGAACCTTCCCACCAATATTCCATTATATTTTGTAGCTGTGTGACCAGTGACAGCAGAGGGGCAGCCTGAGAGAATGGCATCTGACATGGAAGTGCCGGTGAAGAAAAGGGATGTAACTGAATTTCTCCATATGGAAAAAATGTGAAGTGAAAGTTGAACTGCATGAGCAATATTCTTCCAGCAACAACACTGTCATAGCAGCTGTGAAACGGTGGGTCACCTCTGCTGGTGCAAATTTTTATGAGCCCTGCATACAGGCTTTTGTTCATAACTGGCAAAAAAAAAAAAAAAAAAAAAAAAAAAAAAGCATAGCTAATGGTGATGACTGTTGAAAAATAGTGTTTTGTAGTGAGAATTTGCTCTATGAAATAGTGCTATTTCCATGGAAATAAATATGAGACATTACTTTTGGAGCAACCTATGTACTTGACATGCAAAGCAGTGTGAACTCTCTACAGACAGTGCACTTTTGCACTATCTGTGCTAATCTCTCCAAAATTTTCTCTCTTACTGGAGATTTGGATAAATGGCTATTAATAGCTTTTAAGCTCATTGCTCTACAGGAGTAGTTGCTGAGACGAGGGATGCTCTGAAGAAGACCTTATGGCATTACTCTTTAAACTGTGATCTCTCCATAAAGCTTAGGCCACGGAGCTGTCTCTCACTGATGCCCATACAGTGCAAACCACAGAACAGGAGAAGTCCTTTCTTACATGTGTTTACATGCTAAATCAAGGCAAGGATTTTTCAATCCACATGGCACCAGGCAGACGGAAGTATCCCAAAGATTCAGTCAAATGCTTGGGCTAAGAAGGACAAACCCATAGATTAACAGTTAGTAAAGAACAGTAGCTTTAACAGTTCCCTTTCATTTTTGAAAAGAAATTGTATTAACTGGTCCTCTGGGAACATTTTCAGCTTATCTTGCACTCAGCTTACAGTATCTTACTGTGAATCAAGCTTCATATAGCTTGGTGCGGATATACGATATACCGCAAAGCCAAAACACATTAAGTATCTGAACTCTCATAAGATCTGAAAATAAAATTTCAGGTAATTAACCATCTGTGCTGATTTAATGTTCAGTAAGGACTGTAGCTCAGGACTTCAGAAATGGGTGGGTATCTGAATTCCACTAAAATTACACATTTATATTATGGGATTTAGTAATCAGTCTTACACGGATGCCAGAGAACTTTCAGAACCCATACAATTTATTCTATCATAATATGGTCGTGTAAATTTGATTCCCATTGACAACACCACCACCCCACCTTGGAACTGATGTAGCTAAACATCTAGCATTTCGTATTCAGTTCATATTGTAACTGCTACAGTAGATGCCACAAGCTCAGACAGTGTCTAGTTCAAAATAAAAATCTCCACAATGAAGAGTCATTTAGAAGAGTTATGAAGAGTTCAGTTCATAAATTCTTGACTGTGTGCTTAATAAGGAAAGCCAAAACGGTCAAAGACTACAGAAAGAAAGAATCTTCCATACAATTCTTTAGCAATGTTATTGCTAGTGTAAGTTTTAGTTAAAGCATTTCCAGACAAAGGAATCAATCAGCAATGTAGTTTCATCAAAATAAAATTAATAAAATTAAACTGATTCCAATTGTGTATGTAAACTTACAAATTTTCTTTGTGCCATGTGGACTGATTCCATTTCATACAAAGTTGTGTGATTGAAATGAAAGTTTCCAAAATTATCGAAGCTATTCATAGAAAAATTTCAGAATATTTGTTTCATGGATTCTTTTATCATTTAGGAACAGGTTGAAAAAAAAAAAATTAGAATTTCTCATTGCCTGAAAAATCTAGTGCCAACTTTCAAGACTGCATTTTCGTTTCTACCAGCAAAGAAAACCCCAAATTTTCTCTTCCTGCCCCTCATGATGATCCCACATAAACACAATCTAGCAACTTCTCAGGATGCAGAAAACATGAAATCTTGTTAGGTACCTAGGAAAAAGTACCTGGTACTCACTCCTGTGAAAGATCAACTGCAATCCTGGGTTTCAGTTTTCCATAAGAAACCTAATTTGTTTGTACTGGATATCGCTGCTTCCTAACATAACCAAAGCCCCAAGGACACACTGGTAGTAATGCAAACACAGGATGGTCATTTGGCCAATGAATCATTCAAATATATATAAAGCAGAAAGTTATTACAATTCCAGAATGGTGACATGCATTTGTTTGATATGTTTGGGACAGGGAATTATCTGAATTTAGTTACCATAATCTAATAGAGAAGCTATCTAGGAAAGCTTTAAGTCTATTTCAGTCTATTCTCTTTTTTATTACACATAACCATTCTGTAGATAAAATGTTTGAACTGCATACAGTTTAAAAAAATGTTTTCTAGTTATTAATTAGAGATCCAGTAGTTCTATTATTTGATGTAAAATAAAAATATCCAGAATTGCTGTGAATGACCATTTTGGTATTCTAACAAACACTGAATCCAAAATTGAAGTTGATTAAAAATACAACAATTAGAAAATACAATTTTTAATTGTATTTCTAAGGATTGGTGTTTTAGTACTTGTCAGTGGTTTACGGGCTGGTTCAGCCCGGTTCCATGAGTAGCAGGGCAGAGGGATCCGCAGATCTGTGCCTCTGGAAAGGGTAAGTAAGGGACACCAAATAATTAAAAGCAGTGACAACAACCTGAGGAGAAACAAACTAATTTACTAAATACAGTATCGGAATGCAAGATAACACGCTACAATATAATATAATTAGAATTTAAGCTAGTAAGTCAAATATTATGAGAAAGAAAGTGTCCAAGAGCTGAAGGCCTCACCATTACGCTGAGGAGATGTGCAGTTGAGTCAAGCAGCAGGGAGGAGAGCTGAAGGAAAAAGGGAAGGTCTCATGACCTTGCCAGGGGGTTTGTCTCCTCTCTGAATGCAAAGTGTTCTGGGGTATGTAGTTCTTCTTGTCTTCTGGACAGGTGCCCAGAACTGGAGCATTAACAATTTAACTCCCAGTGCACTACATGATGTTATGATGTGGAATACCAATAACCAAAAATCATAAAATCATAACAGTACTAAAAAAAAAAACTGTTTTGAAAGGATAAGCATTTCAGAAGATCTGGCTGTAGACTTCAACAGCAAGAGACGGCACAGTTGGCAGAAAATTAAAAAATGAATGAATACCACTACAAGTAAGAGAAAAATAAATTGCAATGTTTATACATACTACTAAACACAAGAAGATGACACATGGAGGAGTAGTACAACAAGAAATATTTGCACTCATTTACTGAAAGGAAAGTTTAAACATCATGGAAAACACTGCTGTTGCTGGCGGAAATGTCATTTTAAAAATTGTTTAAATTTAGTCCTAAGAAAGGACTATAGCATGCTTACTGAAGAATGAGACTCTATGTGACCTTGTGACCTAATTTTCCATTTCCTATCTCACAGATTCTGTATGCAACAGACATTGCTTAATCTAATTATCAGAAATTAATTCATTCAGAAGTAAAAATTTAATAATGAAATTCAATGTCTTACAGCATTAATACTTCTACATCTCAAAATCTGATTCTGAATATGGGTAATATCACTGAAACAAGACTGATTACATTGCTCTTGGTTGCTTAAGTTTACCATAGCTCACACTTGCCGTATTTATTGTTTTCCTCCTCTACTATATGAACTCTGATTTTTTTTTTTTTTTTTTTTTTTTTTGAATGTACTGCTTAGGAGGTATTTCATGTTAGTTCTAAATAATGCAGCTGTAACTAACCAGAAATATTTTATTAAGATAAATGAGGATTCGTAACAGCAATTAGTGCTAGGCAATACTCAGAAGACTCCGAAAAAAAGAAAAAGAAAAATAATAATAATAAAAGCCCCAAACCCATGGCTAGCTAAACATTTTTAAACACCTCTATCAACCAATCAGTATACATCCACTATATAGCTTATGGATGTTTTTGAAGCCATCCTGAAAGAGAAGGTGAATAGGCTCTACAAGAGAAAATGGATGAAGAAATGAGAAGCTGAAGAAATCAAACATTCCAAGACTTACTTATTTTAAACACTATCAGTTCATTTTTAATAACTCCAAGAGCACAATATTTTACAGTCCATCAAAAATTCTACTTTCTACTCTGCTCTTACAGATGGCCCAAATTAATCTTTTTTTAGATGTAAAAGATTATTAAATTGGTAATAACAAATAATAAAGGAATAATAAAGTGGTAATAAAAGATTATGAAGGATGGTTGTCCTTAATGGCCAAAATGAAAATTTAACTGTATACGATTTAAGAGGTGATAGTCTGTGTTATGCCTCTAATCGAAACATTTTTCAAGTGTTTCTATTACCAACATGAAAATACTTTCAGAAGCTACAATACAACAGGTTGAAATGAAAAACTTAAAACAGAAATTATATTTTGATTCAGAAGTTGGCAGTTGAGAATGCTCAGACAAACTACAATATTTGGAGACAAAGGGAGACCCTTCTCTCAATAGTTTCTTGAACTACATAGCACACAAATTTTTAAAGAAAAGAAAAGCAATTTAGTTTGAACATTAATTCATTAATTTCTGACATGAAAATGATGAAATCATCTTTAACTTCTCTGCATCAGAAAGGTTGCAAAGCAAAAAGTCACTGTAGGAACATGTGAAAAATTCACAGACTTTATCTGGACTGGATTAATTAAACATACAACAAAATAACTACAAGATCAGATTTTTTTTTGTCCTTTTTGGTATCTGGTATCCTAGGCTCCACCATCATGAGAGAGGTGGCCAGCAGGGACAGGGAGGTGATTGTCCCTCTCTACTCTGCTCTTGTGAGGCCCCACCTGGAGTACTGTGTCCAGGTATGGAGCCCCTAGTACAAGAAAGACAGAGAGCTGTTGGAGAGGGTCCAGAGGAGGGCCACGAAGATGATCAGGGGGCTGGAGCACCTCCCCTACGAAGACAGGCTGAGGGAGCTGGGCTTATTCAGCCTGGAGAAGAGAAGGCTGAGGGGTGACCTCATTGCAGCCTTTCAGTACCTGAAGGGAGCCTATAAACAGGAAAGGAGTAAACTCTTCAAAAGGGTAGACAACAGCAGGACAAGGGGGAACGGTTTTAAGTTGAAAGAGGGAAGATTTAGGTTGGATGTTAGGGGGAAGTTCTTTACCAGGAGAGTGGTGAGGTGCTGGAACGGGCTGCCCAGAGAGGTTGTAGATGCCCCATCCCTGGAGGTGTTCAAGGCCAGGTTGGATGGGGCCCTGGGCAACCTGGTCTAGTAAATGGGGAGGTTGGTGGCCCTGCCTGGCAGGGGGGTTGGAGATTCATGATCCTTGAGGTCCCTTCCAACCCAGGCCATTCTGTGATTCTGTGATTTCTGCTTTTACACCTTTTTCACTCCCTCCTTGTCTTGTCCTTTTACCCAGCATAGAAAGTATTGCACCAAAAGTACTGGTCTACTTTTGCACTAATTATTTCCACTTCATTTACCTGAGGGCAATATATGTACAGTTCCAGCAAAATCAAAACAAAGATTAAATGTAAAGGAAAAAAAAATTAAACATAATATAACTAAAAATCCTTCAAGGTGGAATTTGCAGATTAATGAGGGATGATGAACAAATCAGAAGACAGAATTCAGAAGAGTCTTGATAAATGAAAGCATCCTGGAAAACTGTGGGTAAGCACACATATGCGAAGTGCTTATATGAATATGAGATAAGGAAAAAAAATCTACTTTGCAGAAAAGGATTTTTCCATTATAATGAATTAAAAATAAAGTGTGAGACACCACCACTGTTGCAAATAAATAAATGAATAAATAAAGTACCATGTAGTAACACATAAACAGGAAGCGTCAGTCGTACACACGTGGGCAATTGTTATATTCAGCATGAACTCTGTGAAATCAGTGCCTTGCTTTGGGCACTGGACCTCAAGAAGTATGTGGATCACTTGAAGCAAACAGAGGTAGAGCAACAAGAAAACATGAGCTATGAAGAAATTTTGGAGGGAATGAAGTTCTATGAAAATAAGAGAATGAAAGGAGTATATATGACAGACATGACTGTAGTATTCAAGTACTTAACAGGAACCATAAAGAGAAATGGAAATTTATCCTCCATTTCCACAGTACATTGAAGGTGATGGATATTTTTACTAAGGGGGTAAAAAATTCCATAATGATAAGCATCAGAAGAGACTATATAATATTTCCAGAAGGGCATACAGGGCTTAGGAACTAAACAAACAGCTGTAAAAGTTGTTTCATAACAGTTGATCCTGGTCTGGATAGGGAAACAGAAAACTCCAGTCTTCTAGTCTACAGTTCTGCACTTCTTGAGTGAAAAGAGTTGAATAAACATTAACAGCTAACTCTAACAGGCAGAGATCATAACACTGTGCAGACGCTATGGGCATGGTGCTGTCATTTCTCCAGCTATGGCTTAGCACACTGCTGTAGTCAATTTTGCAGAGCATTATTCATATAGCTAGGGAACAGGAAATATAGTAGGGCTGTTGTCACCAAATAATTAGAAGCAGAAATGCTACCAAGTACCTTTTGAAGTGGGTGTTTTGTCTTTTCCTCACCTTCACAGTACCACATATTCTCTGGTGCCACTTAACAATAATAACTTATGTTATCAACTGATCTAACAAAGGACTTGGCATTTTCTGTCTCTTTCATCCACAGCAGTCCTTATATCTTCTTTTTCTTCCTCTTCCCTTTGCAGGTCCAGTACCACGTTCCCTTCTTCATTGGCTTCATCTGAAGCTGACTGATTATAGCCATACCAGTAAACAAAATGGTGCCATTTCACTCTGCAAACATATTCAGGCACTGAAATTCAACTTATTTTTTGGATGGCTAGACTGTTAAAACAATCTCTAGAACAACTTCTGTCAGCCAGTGTTTCAAACAAGTCAGACACTGTTTGGGAGTTTACATGTGACAAGTACCACTCCCAGCAGGGTAGGATGTGGGTCACTTCATGCCAACTGGTCTCAGTGCCAGAGAGCAGCCCATGGCACCTTCAGTTTACTACTACATCCACATTCATTGCCCTGTGAGGTTGCATGTAAGGAAATAATTATTATAGCATCTAGAAGAGAAGCTGTTGAATTTAGTGATATTAATTACGGATAAAAATAGTATGTCCTCTCCTTCCTTCCTGCAGGAGTGAACTCTTGAGAATAAAGTAACCCTTTAAATTGGATTCCACTGTGGAACCCAGTTCTCACTACAGGACAAAGAAGAAGTGATGTGGTTCCATCTCCATTTTGGATGGTTAGGAACTCTCTACCCATACAAACAGTGTCTAACACTGATATAATTACTATAATTTAAGTTAAAAGATCATAAGACGGTTAGATATAGGAAATTAATTCATCTGGTTCACTCTATCAATACTAAGCATTTCTGGAAAAAAAGAAAATATACTGTTTGACTCTGAAGGTGTGACATGAACTGACAAAGCCTGTGACCTTCCTGTTAAGACTGATATAAATACAGTTGTGCCTTTTACAAAAGGTTAGAAATGGTTTCAGCTAAAGGCAAAATTGTAATGCACACTCCAAGTCTCCTTAGGATTTTGTTGCTTTAAGTGAAATACTTTACTTCACATAACGTTTCTTTTGTTTAATTGTAGTATAACTGTTTACCCAAGTGGCAGCAGCCTACTCTGTGATAAATTAAATGGACATTTATCAAGGGCAAGTTGACAGTTTTAAATGTTAATTGTAAGCATTGCAAGACAAGTACAAATAGATTCTACCTGGAGGTTACTTATCCAAATCAGTGCATAGATATTGTAATTAACTTCTACACAATAAAGTATATTTGCTTCTGAATTATTGAAGAACATTTCCTGAGAGAGGAAGATGTAAAATGCAATGCAATATATTTATAAGTAGAGTTTACATATAAAAAAAAAAAAAAAAAAAAACTGAAAATCCTTCTGCCTATATAACACAGGCAAGAAAAAGGAAATACTGTTTAAAAATATAAATCTCAATGTCAAAATTTAACTTTTAATTAAACAAACAGCTTAACAGAGTCCCATCAAATGGAGGCATAACATACGGGCAGAGGGTTTGTTATTACTATATCTCATTTTATTTTAGTACAGTGAATTATTAATTAATAAGATAACAGTTCAGCTACCTCAGGTTCTGAGGGAAT
The DNA here is from genome assembly GCF_016699485.2 of Gallus gallus. Lineage (NCBI taxonomy): Eukaryota > Metazoa > Chordata > Aves > Galliformes > Phasianidae > Gallus > Gallus gallus. Next base: position 97,454,705 of record NC_052533.1, on the reverse strand, counting down.
TTTGAGAAAGCCTAAAAATAATCACCGCTAAACCAAAAAAGAACATTTATCTAGTGGGAACAGATAAGTTAACACACTTAATTTCTTAAACCACTCTAGAATTTTTGCCCTAGTCACAGAAATTATTAAGGAAACAAGCTGAGAAAGAGGAAGAACATTTCATAAAAGCACGATGGTAAATGTCTTCCCATCAACCCTTCACCCTTCAAACCACTGAAGCATCTACACACTTAAAATGTTAATAATAGCTAAAAGGTTTTACTCACAGTTAAAACCAGGTTCAATAGTTCTTCCAGCTTCAAGACTGTTTATTGTAATCTGAAAGATGATGTGCAGCAGCAGAAATGATAGACTGGTGAAACACAGAGATTTTAATAATCGTCCTGTATGCCCTAGAAGACAAAATACATATATATATGTAGTTATAGATGTAGTTGATGAATTTCTGAGCATTGCTTAAAGGTTTTCAGTAAAAAAAATAATAATTCTGAACAAGGATATTCTGCAAGTCATTTTGACCTTACTCTTGACTGACCCTCAATGGACAATGCCTTAGCTAAAAGCAAACATATAAATGCACCCTTGATTATTCTTTAACTACAAAACCCACTGACTGTTGTTGCTGATATTTCCTTCTACTCTTCTATTAAAACCAAAAAGTTTATTTAGTCTTCAAATAGCAGTTTTACACTACAAATAATATCATTATGCTCCATGTTACCTGATACAAAGTACGTACAATACTTCCAATATTGAGAAAAATAAAAAGCTATTAATCTAATTACACCTTCCAAAACAAATGACGTGGAAGGAGGAATAACAACACGGGAACCTCACTTTGGCTCAGAAATAGAGACAAACTTTCAAATGAATGCTTTGCTTTGTGTAGACTGCCCTCTTTCTCTTCCTGTAGTAGATTTTTTGAAAATTATTTGCAGTACACACTGAAGAATGCTGTGCCAAATACACTTGGTTTTAGCTCCTCTATGATTTACCGGATATCTATAGCCAAAAGCCAATATCAAGTGCTTGATGGAGACTTTGAAAATGCCTTATAAATCCTCTAGGAAACACTCAGCTTTATCACAGGCAGCCAAATTTGCAAGGGATGAATAAATAAAGTAAAACCATTAGTATTTCAGAAAATATGCAACATTAACAGTAAGCTGTATTGCTGATAAAAGGCAACATTACGTATCACCCTACTTGACGTATTTACAACAAAATTCAATTTCTTAAGTACTTTATACCTAGATTTTATACCACCTACATCATGCATTTGAGGGTCATTTTAAAAGTTTACAGATTGAAAAAACTAAACTGCTCAAATTCTTACATGGGTTTATAAATGAAACCAAGGCAATGGAGGGCAGAACCAGCATATTATACTTGGGAAATGTTTACCCTACACGCATCCTGTTTCTTTTATACTTACTCTGTGTGAGTCTATGGCTAGCAACTTCTAGAAAGAAGTTGATGACTAAGACTGACCTATGCTTTGGTTCAGATTGGATTAGTGAGCTGATAAGTTCACAGCTGCATGACAGGGAGTCAATTATGTTGGACTGTATTTGTTTATTTGCTTCCAGTTTCTCACTGCTCTTGTCTGTTAGCAATAGGCAATAAATTACTTTAATCTCTCTATGCTGATCCTGTTTTGCCCATGATGGTAATTGGTGAGTGAACTCCTTGCCCTCATCTCATATTTCCTCCCCTGTTCCTTTGAGCGAGGCAGTGAGTGAGCAGCGTGGCCATCAGGGCGAGATATTTTAGGCATATCATCAATGGCCCAAACCACACTTTAAATGTAAAGAATCAGATAAATATGATTTTGTGGCTTTAGAAAAAGTTATAACTCATCTCACTCCATCAGACTCAAAGTTTTGTTATATGTTTGCTATCTTGACAATGCAAACTTTTATTATCAAATGGCTGTGATGATCTTCCTTAAAAAAAAAAAAAAGAGTTTAAATAATTCAAACAAAATGAAAAATGGAAACAGCAAGCTTAAGTATGAAATTCTAAAATCTGAAGTTATATTCACTAAGTACATGCTTTGCATGACCTTTTCACAGGTTTCCAGTGATCGGAGTACTGGTCAGACATCAGAGTTCTCAGACACAAGACAATTCAGGCTGCAGAGCATTACAGAAGAGAGTGAAGTTTAAATTCTTTATGTCAGAGGTCATTTTTTGTTCCATGCATACAGAAGTTGGCCTGCTGGCCTGGTTTAGAACAAGAACTTCCAAACAGTATGAATGAATAAGTAAGAAAATATCTCCTATATTCAAGGTCATGAAAAGTGAATATATGACAAGCTACATGTTATTACATCAGTTTTTGAGCATGCTGTCGTATGTAATGAAATATAGTGACTGGCAAGTCTCAATATTTGGTAGTTTTTCCTGCATTACCAGATCCCAGGTTGCATACTCTGAATATATACTTATTTATATATCTATTTTTAATATACTTTAAAGCTGAAGACACACTATTTGACAACACAGACCCTATGTACCTAACATTTCTGTTCAAACATACTTGTAGATTGAACAATGCATTTAACAACTAACTTTGTGATCGTCTTCCTTTTAGGAACTGTGAAAAATGTTGAAAAAAGCATTTCTTGAAATGCTGAAATGTCAGGAAAACATCTGCACAAAGTTAAGGAATATTTTTAAAGGATAATTAACACATGATAACAAATGAAGACTCAGTTTGATAGTAAGTATGGCAGAGGAAATACACTGCTGGAAGGCAGCTAGACGCATTCAGTGCAGATTACAACATTCCTCAAGGACTATTCTCTTCATGGCCATCAGTGGGACAGGTCCACCATAAGACCCTACTGAGGAACAGCCCTTTGCATGCACCATATCCAGCTGTAACAGCAGAAACTATAACTTTTTGGAGAAGAATAAGAAATACTATGCCCCTGAACTCAAAAGTTTTGGAGAGACATCAGCAACCTGGGAGAAATCAGAGTGCTAGAAAAATCAGTGAATTATTGGACATGTAATTTATGCCAAGGAAGAAGTGACAGCTTTGGACAAAGGATGAGCTTCAATTTATAGTGGGTTTTGGATAAACCCATTTGTCTATATTTTTATTTCCATATTTTTTCATTCTACTGAAAACTTAGTTCTAAATTACACAAACAAAAGAAGTAACTGTATGTGTACAGGACTGACTGGAAAGAAAAGAGGAAAAAAATCTCAGTTCACACTGGAAATCAAAATATTACACTGATTGCTTCACTATTGTTTTAGATGTATAGACTCATATACGTTCATAAAGGCTGTTATAGGAGAATATTCTCACAAAACACCTGTATTTGTAGCTTTAAAACTGTGTTATGATTTTACTCACACTGGTGTGGTTCCACCAGCTCCAGCAAACCAGGGTGAATGAGCAGAGTATGCCTCAGAACTTGCCTGAATGATTAAAAAAATGGATCTGCTTTCAGGTGTAGTGTACTGTTCCTCATGGTTTCCTGTAGGACCTATACCTGGCTTTAGAAATGTCCTCCAGTGCACTTCAGAAAGACAAGGAACATGCTTCCAGACTCTCGGTCCCTCCAAAAGTCTCCTGGGCCTTCTGTCCTCCAATCAACCCAGCAGGAATGTGGACAGGATGCAAAGGCTTTATTAACCTTCTTCTAGCTAGCCCAATTGCAATACTAAATGGGATTCAAGAAGGCCAAAAGCTTTTCAAACATGGCAGAGGAATCCATTTTTTATTTTCCAAAAGTAATGCAGCCAAGAGCTGGATTAGTGATGGCATGTCCCCTCAGCCACAGGCATGCATCCTTAGTACAGCTAACTGTTTAAATGTGCCCAACTGGGACTGCTGCTGTTGACAAACACATGTATTTCTTCTCTGCTTGCATCACGATTGTTTGAAAAGATGGAGCCTCCACCATGTATCCAGTGTAGAAAAACAGAATGATAATGTTTAGATAGGAACTCCTGTGATCTTTTTCTGCTACTCCTTTTATCTAAAATAACAGAGTATGACAGACTTATTACTACTTAATATGTTGAATTTCTTAAGAACTTCTTCCAAAAGGGTGTGCTAAAAGTATATGGAAAACTGGTCAATTGTCACTGAGACCACCTTAAGAATCAAATATACTAGCTTTTACTACAGTATCTGACCAGGAGCCTCAGGGTGTTGTGAAGAGCCTACCATAGAGGAAAACTCTTCAGTTGTTTGCAAGGTACACTTTCATTCTACAGAGTTTGTTGTTTCTCTCATCCATTAGGTGGGGCACTACAAAAAAACTGCTTGCATCTCTATCCTGGCTTTTTTTGGCAAGTACTATTATGCATCTATATGCAGAAAGTGATAAGTTCAAAGGGAAAGTACGTACTCTTCTTGTACTGAGCTTGTGGTTTAACTATAACCTTTGTGTTGAACTTTTTAAAGTCAGCTGGATTTTGGATTGCACCCTGAACGGCTGCTACACTCTCAATTCTAATTCAACAGTTTTGATGGGGCATTTTTTTTACAAAACAGTTTTTATGCAGCTCACAGCAGATGAAATACCAAAGTACAAGTAATTTTTCACATGATCTTTGATAGCACACAGTGAGTGATAAATATTAATGGACACTTATCTTCTGAACTACTGACATTTCAGGTAATAAAGATACTCTATTACAGACACTCAGGATTCATTTTTTTCATAGACCTTTTCATCAGTAA